>NC_134494.1:2064384-2149384 GCF_040206685.1 Ascaphus truei
GGAGAGGGGGGCATAGTGTGAGGGGAGGAGAGGGGGGCATAGTGTGAGGGGGGAGAGGGGGGCATAGTGTGAGGGGGGGAGAGGGGGGCATAGTGTGAGGGGGCGAGAGGGGGGCATAGTGTGAGGGGCGGGGAGAGGGGGGCATAGTGTGAGGGGGGGAGAGGGGGGCATAGTGTGAGGGGGGGGAGAGGGGGGCATAGTGTGAGGGGGGGAGAGGGGGGCATAGTGTGAGGGGGGGAGAGGGGGGCATAGTGTGAGGGGGGGAGAGGGGGGCATAGTGTGAGGGGGGGAGAGGGGGGCATAGTGTGAGGGGGGGAGAGGGGGGCATAGTGTGAGGGGGGGGAGAGGGGGGCATAGTGTGAGGGGGGGAGAGAGGGGGCATAGTGTGAGGGGGGGAGAGGGGGCTAGTGAGGGGGGGAGAGGGGGCAGAGGGGTGTGAGGGGGGGAGAGGGGGCATAGTGTGAGGGGGGGAGAGGGGGCATAGTGTGAGGGGGGAGAGGGGGCATAGTGTGAGGGGGGGAGAGGGGGGCATAGTGTGAGGGGGGGGTGAGGGGGGAGAGGGGGGCATAGTGTGAGGGGGGGAGAGGGGGCATAGTGTGAGGGGGGGAGGGGGGCATAGTGTGAGGGGGGAGAGGGGGCATAGTGTGAGGGGGGGAGGGGGCATAGTGTGAGGGGGGGAGAGGGGGCATAGTGTGAGGGGGGGGAGAGGGGGGCATAGTGTGAGGGGGGGAGGGGGGCATAGTGTGAGGGGGGGAGAGGGGGCATAGTGTGAGGGGGGGAGAGGGGGCATAGTGTGAGGGGGGGAGAGGGGGCATAGTGTGAGGGGGGCATAGTGTGAGGGGGGAGAGGGGGCATAGTGTGAGGGGGGGGAGAGGGGGCATAGTGTGAGGGGGGAGAGGGGGCATAGTGTGAGGGGGGGAGAGGGGGCATAGTGTGAGGGGGGCATAGTGTGAGGGGGGAGAGGGGGCATAGTGTGAGGGGGGGAGAGGGGAGCATAGTGTGAGGGGGGAGAGGGGGCATAGTGTGAGGGGGGGGGGAGAGGGGGCATAGTGTGAGGGGGGGAGAGGGGGCATAGTGTGAGGGGGGGTGAGGGGGGAGAGGGGGGCATAGTGTGAGGGGGGAGAGGGGGGCATAGTGTGAGGGGGAGAGGGGGCATAGTGTGAGGGGGAGAGGGGGCATAGTGTGAGGGGGGGAGAGGGGGGCATAGTGTGAGGGGGGGGAGAGGGGGGCATAGTGTGAGGGGGGGAGAGGGGGGCATAGTGTGAGGGGGGAGAGGGGGGCATAGTGTGAGGGGGGAGAGGGGGGCATAGTGTGAGGGGGGCATAGTGTGAGGGGGGGAGAGGGGGCATAGTGTGAGGGGGGGAGAGGGGGCATAGTGTGAGGGGGGAGAGGGGGGCATAGTGTGAGGGGGGGAGAGGGGGGCATAGTGTGAGGGGGGGAGAGGGGGGCATAGTGTGAGGGGGGGAGAGGGGGGCATAGTGTGAGGGGGGGAGAGGGGGGCATAGTGTGAGGGGGGAGAGGGGGGCATAGTGTGAGGGGGGGAGAGGGGGGCATAGTGTGAGGGGGGAGAGGGGGGCATAGTGTGAGGGGGGAGAGGGGGGCATAGTGTGAGGGGGGAGAGAGGGGGGCATAGTGTGAGGGGGGGGAGGGGGGCATAGTGTGAGGGGGGGGCATAGTGTGAGGGGGGGAGAGGGGGGCATAGTGTGAGGGGGGGGAGAGGGGGGCATAGTGTGAGGGGGGCGAGAGGGGGGCATAGTGTGAGGGGGGGAGAGGGGGGCATAGTGTGAGGGGGGCGAGAGGGGGGCATAGTGGGAGGGGGGGAGAGGGGGGCATAGTGTGAGGGGGGATAGAGGGGGGCATAGTGTGAGGGGGGAGAGGGGGGCATAGTGTGTGGGGGGGGAGAGGGGGGCATAGTGTGTAGGGGGGGGGGGAGAGGGCGGCATAGTGTGAGGGGGGCGAGAGGGGGCATAGTGTGAGGGGGGCGAGAGGGGGGCATAGTGTGAGGGGGGAGAGGGGGGCATAGTGTGAGGGGGGAGAGGGGGGCATAGTGTGAGGGGGGAGAGAGGGGCATAGTGTGAGGGGGCGAGAGGGGGGCATAGTGTGAGGGGGAGAGAGGGGGGCATAGTGTGAGGGGGGAGAGGGGGGCATAGCGTGAGGGGGGAGAGGGGGGCATAGCGTGAGGGGGGAGAGGGGGCATAGTGTGAGGGGGGAGAGGGGGGCATAGTGTGAGGGTGGGAGAGGGGGCGTGAGGGGGGCATAGTGTGAGGGGCGGGAGAGGGGGGCATAGTGTGAAGGGGGGGAGAGGGGGGCATAGTGTGAGGGGGGAGAGGGGGGCATAGTGTGAGGGGGGGAGAGGGGCATAGTGTGAGGGGGGGAGACGGGGTATAGTGTGAGGGGGGCTGAGGGGGGGGAGAGGGGCATAGTGTGAGGGGGGGGGGTGAGGGGGGAGAGGGGGGCATAGTGTGTGGGGGGGAGAGGGGGGCATAGTGTGTAGGGGGGGAGAGGGGGGCATAGTGTGAGGGGGGCGAGAGGGGGGGCATAGTGTGAGGGGGGGAGAGGGGGGCATAGTGTGAGGGGGGAGAGGGGGCATAGTGTGAGGGGGGAGAGAGGGGCATAGTGTGAGGGGGGGAGAGAGGGGCATAGTGTGAGGGGGCGAGAGGGGGGCATAGTGTGAGGGGGAGAGAGGGGGGCATAGTGTGAGGGGGAGAGAGGGGGGCATAGCGTGAGGGGGGGAGAGGGGGGCATAGCGTGAGGGGGGAGAGGGGGGCATAGTGTGAGGGGGGAGAGGGGGGCATAGTGTGAGGGGGGAGAGGGGGGCATAGTGTGAGGGGGGGAGAGGGGGGCGTGAGGGGGGCATAGTGTGAGGGGCGGGAGAGGGGGGCATAGTGTGAAGGGGGGAGAGGGGGGCATAGTGTGAGGGGGGGAGAGGGGGGCATAGTGTGAGGGGGGGAGAGGGGGGCATAGTGTGAGGGGCGGGAGAGGGGGGCATAGTGTAGGAAAGGGGGGGAGAGGGGGGCATAGTGTGAGGGGGGGGAGAGGGGGGCATAGTGTGAGGGGGGGAGAAGGGGGCATAGTGTGAGGGGGGGAGAGGGGGGCATAGTGTGAGGGGGGAGAGGGGGGCATAGTGTGAGGGGGGGAGAGGGGGGCATAGTGTGAGGGGGGGAGAGGGGGGCATAGTGTGAGGGGGGAGAGGGGGGCATAGTGTGAGGGGGGAGAGGGGGGCATAGTGTGAGGGGGGAGAGGGGGGCATAGTGTGAGGGGGGGAGAGGGGGGCATAGTGTGAGGGGGGGAGAGGGGGGCATAGTGTGAGGGGGGGAGAGGGGGGCATAGTGTGAGGGGGGGAGAGGGGGGCATAGTGTGAGGGGGGAGAGGGGGGCATAGTGTGAGGGGGGAGAGGGGGGCATAGTGTGAGGGGGGGAGAGGGGGGCATAGTGTGAGGGGGGGAGACGGGGGGCATAGTGTGAGGGGGGGAAAGGGGGGCATAGTGTGAGGGGGGGAGAGGGGGGCATAGTGTGAGGGGGGGAGAGGGGCGCATAGTGTGAGGGGGGGAGAGGGGCGCATAGTGTGAGGGGGGGAGAGGGGGGCATAGTGTGAGGGGGGGAGAGGGGGGCATAGTGTGAGGGGGGGAGAGGGGGGCATAGTGTGAGGGGGGGGAGAGAGGGGCATAGTGTGAGGGGCATAGTGTGAGGGGGGGAGAGGGGGGCATAGTGTGAGGGGGGGGAGAGAGGGGCATAGTGTGAGGGGGGGAGAGAGGGGCATAGTGTGAGGGGGGAGAGAGGGGCATAGTGTGAGGGGGGGAGAGGGGGGCATAGTGTGAGGGAGGGAGAGGGGGGCATAGTGTGAGGGAGGGAGAGGGGGGCATAGTGTGAGGGGGGGAGAGGGGCATAGTGTGAGGGGGGGAGAGGGGGGCATAGTGTGAGGGGGGGAGAGGGGCATAGTGTGAGGGGGGAGAGGGGGTATAGTGTGAGGGGGGCTGAGGGGGGGGAGAGGGGCATAGTGTGAGGGGGGGGGGTGAGGGGGGAGAGGGGGGCATAGTGTGTGGGGGGGGAGAGGGGGGCATAGTGTGTAGGGGGGGGGAGAGGGGGGCATAGTGTGAGGGGGGCATAGTGTGAGGGGGGCGAGAGGGGGGCATAGTGTGAGGGGGGAGAGGGGGGCATAGTGTGAGGGGGGAGAGGGGGGCATAGTGTGAGGGGGGGAGAGAGGGGCATAGTGTGAGGGGGGGAGAGAGGGGCATAGTGTGAGGGGGCGAGAGGGGGGCATAGTGTGAGGGGGAGAGAGGGGGGCATAGTGTGAGGGGGGGAGAGGGGGGCATAGCGTGAGGGGGGAGAGGGGGGCATAGCGTGAGGGGGGAGAGGGGGGCATAGTGTGAGGGGGGAGAGGGGGGCATAGTGTGAGGGGGGGAGAGGGGGGCGTGAGGGGCGGGAGAGGGGGGCATAGTGTGAAGGGGGGAGAGGGGGGCATAGTGTGAAGGGGGGAGAGGGGGGCATAGTGTGAGGGGGGGAGAGGGGGGCATAGTGTGAGGGGGGGAGAAGGGGGCATAGTGTGAGGGGGGGAGAGGGGGGCATAGTGTGAGGGGGGAGAGGGGGGCATAGTGTGAGGGGGGGAGAGGGGGGCATAGTGTGAGGGGGGGAGAGGGGGGGCATAGTGTGAGGGGGGAGAGGGGGGCATAGTGTGAGGGGGGAGAGGGGGGCATAGTGTGAGGGGGGGAGAGGGGGGCATAGTGTGAGGGGGGGAGAGGGGGGCATAGTGTGAGGGGGGAGAGGGGGGCATAGTGTGAGGGGGGGAGAGGGGGGCATAGTGTGAGGGGGAGAGGGGGGCATAGTGTGAGGGGGGAGACGGGGGCATAGTGTGAGGGGGGGAAAGGGGGGCATAGTGTGAGGGGGGGAAAGGGGGGCATAGTGTGAGGGGGGGAGATGGGGGCATAATGTGAGGGGGGGGAGAGGGGCGCATAGTGTGAGGGGGGGAGAGGGGCGCATAGTGTGAGGGGGGGAGAGGGGGGCATAGTGTGAGGGGGGGAGAGGGGGGCATAGTGTGAGGGGGGGAGAGGGGGGCATAGTGTGAGGGGGGGGAGAGAGGGGCATAGTGTGAGGGGCATAGTGTGAGGGGGGGGAGAGGGGGGCATAGTGTGAGGGGGGGAGAGGGGGGCATAGTGTGAGGGGGGGAGAGGGGGGCATAGTGTGAGGGGGGGGAGAGAGGGGCATAGTGTGAGGGGGGGAGAGAGGGGCATAGTGTGAGGGGGGAGAGAGGGGCATAGTGTGAGGGGGGGAGAGGGGGGCATAGTGTGAGGGAGGGAGAGGGGGGGCATAGTGTGAGGGGGGGAGAGGGGGGCATAGTGTGAGGGGGGGAGAGGGGGGCATAGTGTGAGGGGGGAGAGGGGGGCATAGTGTGAGGGGGGAGGGGGGGCATAGTGTGAGAGGGAGAGGGGGGCATAGTGTGAGGGGTGGAGAGAGGGCATAGTGTGAGGGGGAGAGAGGGGCATAGTGTGAGGGGCATAGTTTGAGGGGGGGGGGAGAGAGGGGCATAGTCTGAGGGGGGGAGAGAGGGGCATAGTGTGAGGGGGGGGAGAGAGGGGCATAGTGTGAGGGGGGGGAGAGAGGGGCATAGTGTGAGGGGGGGGAGAGAGGGGCATAGTGTGAGGGGGGAGAGAGGGGCATAGTGTGAGGGGGGGGAGAGAGGGGCATAGTATAAGGGGGGGGAGAGAGGGGCACAGTGAGGGGGGGAGTGGGGCACAGTGAGGGGGGGGAGAGAGGGGCATAGTGTGAGGGGGGGAGAGAGGGGCATAGTGTGAGGGGGAGAGAGGGGCACAGTGAGGGGGGAGAGGGGCACAGTGAGGGGGGAGAGAGGGGCACAGTGAGGGGGGAGAGAGGGGCACAGTGAGGGGGGAAAGAGGGGCACAGTGAGGGGGGAAAGAGGGGCACAGTGAGGGGGGGGAGAGGGGCACAGTGAGGGGGGAAAGGGGGGCACAGTGAGGGGGGAAAAGAGGGGGCACAGTGAGGGGGGAGAGAGGGGCACAGTGAGGGGGGGGAGAGAGGGGCACAGTGAGGGGGGGAGAGAGGGGCACAGTGAGGGGGAGAGAGGGGCACAGTGAGGGGGGAGAGAGGGGCACAGTGAGGTGGGAGAGAGAGGGGCACAGTGAGGGAGAGAGGGGGCACAGTGAGGTGGGAGAGTGAGGGGCACAGTGAGGTGGGAGAGAGAGGGGCACAGTGAGGGGGGTAGAGAGGGGCACAGTGAGGGGGGTAGAGAGGGGCACAGGGAGGGGGGTAGAGAGGGGCACAGGGAGGGTGGGTAGAGAGGGGGGGTAGAGGGGCACAGGGGGGGGGGAGCGAGGGACACAGGGAGGGGGGGGGAGCGAGGGGCACAGGGAGGGGGGGGAGCGAGGGGCACAGGGAGGGGGGGGAGCGAGGGGCACAGGGAGGGGGGGGAGCGAGGGGCACAGGGAGGGGGGAGCGAGGGGCACAGGGAGGGGGGGAGCGAGGGGCACAGGGAGGGGGGGGAGCGAGGGGCACAGGGAGGGGGGGGGAGCGAGGGGCACAGGGAGGAGGGGGGAGAGAGGGGCACAGGGAGGAGGGGGGAGAGAGGGGCACAGTGAGGAGGGGGGAGAAAGGGGCACAGTGAGGGGGGGAGAGAGGGGCACAGTGAGGGGGGGGAGAGAGATGGGCACAGTGAGAGGGGAGAGAAAGGGGCACAGTGAGGGGGTGGGGGTGAGAGGGGCACAGTGAGGGGGTGGGGGTGAGAGGGGCACAGTGAGGGGGTGGGGGTGAGAGGGGCACAGTGAGGGGGAGGGGGGAGAGAGAGGGGCACAGTGAGGGGGTGGGGGTGAGAGGGGCACAGTGAGGGGGTGGGGGTGAGAGGGGCACAGTGAGGGGGTGGGGGTGAGAGGGGCACAGTGAGGGGGAGGGGGGAGAGAGAGGGGCACAGTGAGGGGAAGAGAGAGGGGCACAGTGAGGGGGGGGGGAGAGAGGGGCACAGTGAGGGGGGGGAGAGAGAGGGGCACAGTGAGGGGGGGGAGAGAGAGGGGCACAGTGAGGGGGGAGAGAGAGGGGCACAGTGAGGGGGGGAGAGAGAGGGGCACAGTGAGGGGGGGAGAGAGAGGGGCACAGTGATGGGGGGAGAGAGGGGCACAGTGAGGGGGGGAGAGAGAGGGGCACAGTGAGGAGGGGGGGAGAGAGAGGGGCACAGTGAGGGGGGAGAGAGGGGCATAGTGTGAGGGGGGAAAGGGGCATAGTGAGGGGGTAGATGGGCATAGTGAGGGGGGGAGAGAGGGGCACAGTGAAGGGAGAGAGGGGCATAGTGAGGGGGTAGATGGGCATTGTGAGGGGGGGAGAGAGGGGCACAGTGAAGGGAGAGAGGGGCACAGTGAAGGGAGAGAGGGGCACAGTGAGGGGGTGAGGGGGGCATAGTGTGAGGGGGGAGAGGGGGGCATAGTGTGAGGGGGGAGAGGGGGGCACAGTGAGGGGGGGAGTGGGGCACAGTGAGGGGGGGAGAGAGGGGCATAGTGTGAGGGGGGGAGAGAGGGGCATAGTGTGAGGGGGAGAGAGGGGCACAGTGAGGGGGGAGAGGGGCACAGTGAGGGGGGAGAGAGGGGCACAGTGAGGGGGGAGAGAGGGGCACAGTGAGGGGGAAAGAGGGGCACAGTGAGGGGGGAAAGAGGGGCACAGTGAGGGGGGGGAGAGGGGCACAGTGAGGGGGGAAAGAGGGGCACAGTGAGGGGGGGAAAGAGGGGCACAGTGAGGGGGGAGAGAGGGGCACAGTGAGGGGGGGAGAGAGGGGCACAGTGAGGGGGGAGAGAGGGGCACAGTGAGGGGGGGAGAGAGGGGCACAGTGAGGGGGAGAGAGGGGCACAGTGAGGGGGGAGAGAGGGGCACAGTGAGGTGGGAGAGAGAGGGGCACAGTGAGGGAGAGAGGGGCACAGTGAGGTGGGAGAGAGGGGCACAGTGAGGTGGGAGAGAGAGGGGCACAGTGAGGGGGGTAGAGAGGGGCACAGTGAGGGGGGTAGAGAGGGGCACAGGGAGGGGGGTAGAGAGGGGCACAGGGAGGGGGGGTAGAGAGGGGGGGTAGAGGGGCACAGGGGGGGGGGGAGCGAGGGACAGGAGGGGGGGCAGGGGGGGGGGGGGGGGGAGCGAGGGGCACAGGGAGGGGGGGGAGCGAGGGGCACAGGGAGGGGGGGAGCGAGGGGCACAGGGAGGGGGGGAGCGAGGGGCACAGGGAGGGGGGGGAGCGAGGGGCACAGGGAGGGGGGGAGCGAGGGGCACAGGGAGGGGGGGAGCGAGGGGCACAGGGAGGGGGGGAGCGAGGGGCACAGGGAGGGGGGGAGCGAGGGGCACAGGGAGGGGGAGCGAGGGGCACAGGGAGGGGGGGGAGCGAGGGGCACAGGGAGGAGGGGGGAGAGAGGGGCACAGTGAGGAGGGGGGAGAAAGGGGCACAGTGAGGGGGGGGAGAGAGGGGCACAGTGAGGGGGGGGAGAGAGATGGGCACAGTGAGGGGGGGAGAGAAAGGGGCACAGTGAGGGGGTGGGGGTGAGAGGGGCACAGTGAGGGGGTGGGGGTGAGAGGGGCACAGTGAGGGGGTGGGGGTGAGAGGGGCACAGTGAGGGGGAGGGGGGAGAGAGAGGGGCACAGTGAGGGGGTGGGGGTGAGAGGGGCACAGTGAGGGGGTGGGGGTGAGAGGGGCACAGTGAGGGGGTGGGGGTGAGAGGGGCACAGTGAGGGGGAGGGGGGAGAGAGAGGGGCACAGTGAGGGGAAGAGAGAGGGGCACAGTGAGGGGGGGGAGAGAGGGGCACAGTGAGGGGGGGGAGAGAGAGGGGCACAGTGAGGGGGGGGGGGAGAGAGAGGGGCACAGTGAGGGGGGAGAGAGAGGGGCACAGTGAGGGGGGAGAGAGAGGGGCACAGTGAGGGGGGGAGAGAGAGGGGCACAGTGATGGGGGGAGAGAGGGGCACAGTGAGGGGGGGAGAGAGAGGGGCACAGTGAGGAGGGGGGAGAGAGAGGGGCACAGTGAGGGGGGAGAGAGGGGCATAGTGTGAGGGGGGAAAGGGGCATAGTGAGGGGGTAGATGGGCATAGTGAGGGGGGGAGAGAGGGGCACAGTGAAGGGAGAGAGGGGCATAGTGAGGGGGTAGATGGGCATTGTGAGGGGGGGAGAGAGGGGCACAGTGAAGGGAGAGAGGGGCACAGTGAAGGGAGAGAGGGGCACAGTGAGGGGGTGAGGGGGGCATAGTGTGAGGGGGGAGAGGGGGGCATAGTGTGAGGGGGGAGAGGGGGGCATAGTGTGAGGGGGGAGAGGGGGGCATAGTGTGAGGGGGGGAGAGGGGGGCATAGTGTGAGGGGGGGAGAGGGGCATAGTGTGAGGGGGGGAGAGGGGGCATAGTGTGAGGGGGGGAGAGGGGGGGGCATAGTGTGAGGGGGGAGAGGGGGGCATAGTGTGAGGGGGGAGAGGGGGCATAGTGTGAGGGGGGGAGAGGGGGCATAGTGTGAGGGGGGGAGAGGGGGCATAGTGTGAGCGGGGGGAGAGGGGGGCATAGTGTGAGGGGGGAGAGGGGGGCATAGTGTGAGGGGGGGAGAGGGGGGCATAGTGTGAGGGGGGGAGAGGGGGGCATAGTGTGAGGGGGGGAGAGGGGGGCATAGTGTGAGGGGGGGGAGAGGGGGGCATAGTGTGAGGGGGGGAGAGGGGGCATAGTGTGAGGGGGGGAGAGGGGGGCATAGTGTGAGGGGGGGAGAGGGGGGCATAGTGTGAGGGGGGGAGAGGGGGGCATAGTGTGAGGGGGGGAGAGGGGGGCATAGTGTGAGGGGGGGAGAGGGGGGCATAGTGTGAGGGGGGGAGAGGGGGGCATAGTGTGAGGGGGAGAGGGGGCATAGTGTGAGGGGGAGAGGGGGGCATGGTGTGAGGGAGGGGAGAGGGGGGCATAGTGTGAGGGAGGGGAGAGGGGGGCATAGTGTGAGGGGGGAGAGGGGGGCATAGTGTGAGGGGGAGAGAGGGGGGCATAGTGTGAGGGGGAGAGAGGGGGGCATAGTGTGAGGGGGGGAGAGGGGGCATAGTGTGAGGGGGGAGAGGGGGGCATATTGTAAGGGGGGAGAGGGGGGCATAGTGTGAGGGGGGGAGAGGGGGGCATAGTGTGAGGGGGGAGAGTTGGGCATAGTGTGAGGGGGGGAGAGGGGGGCATAGTGTGAGGGGGGAGAGGGGGGCATAGTGTGAGGGGGGGAGAGGGGGGCATAGTGTGAGGGGGAAAGGGGGTCATAGTGTGAGGGGGGAGAGGGGGGCATAGAGTGAGGGGGGAGAGGGGGGCATAGTGTGAGGGGGGGAGAGGGGGGCATAGTGTGAGGGGGGAGAGGGGGGCATAGTGTGAGGGGGAGAGGGGGGCATAGTGTGAGGGGGGAGAGGGGGGCATAGTGTGAGGGGGGAGAGGGGGGCATAGTGTGAGGGGGGGAGAGGGGGGCATAGTGTGAGGGGGAGAGGAGGGCATAGTGTGAGGGGGAGAGGGGGGTATAGTGTGAGGGGGGGGAGAGGGGGGCATTGTGTGAGGGGGGGGGAGAGGGGGGCATAGTGTGAGGGGGGAGAGAGGGGCATAGTGTGAGGGGGGGAGAGAGGGGCATAGTGTGAGGGGGGGGGAGAGGGGCACAGTGAGGGGGGAGTGGGGCACAGTGAGGGGGGGGGAGTGGGGCACAGTGAGGGGGGAGAGAGGGGCACAGTGAGGGGGGAGAGGGGCACAATGAGGGGGGAGAGAGGGGCACAGTGAGGGGGGAGAGAGGGGCACAGTGAGGGGGGGAGAGAGGGGCACAGTGAGGGGGAAAGAGGGGCACAGTAAGGGGGGAGAGAGGGGCACAGTGAGGGGGGAGAGAGGGGCACAGTGAGGGGGGAGAGAGGGGCACAGTGAGGGGGGGAGAGAGGGGCACAGTGAGGGGGGAGAGAGGGGCACAGTGAGGGGGGAGAGAGGGGCACAGTGAGGGGGAGAGAGGGGCACAGTGAGGGGGGAGAGAGGGGCACAGTGAGGGGGGAGAGAGGGGCACAGTGAGGGGGGAGGGAGGGGCACAGTGAGAGAGGGGCACAGTGAGGTGGGAGAGAGGGGCACAGTGAGGGGGAGAGAGGCACAGTGAGGGGGAGAGAGGGGCACAGTGAGGTGGGAGAGAGGAGCACAGTGAGGGGGAGAGGGGAGAGAGAGGGGAACAGTGAGGTGGGAGAGAGAAGAGCACAGTGAGGGGGAGAGGGGGGTGAGAGAGGGGAACAGTGAGGTGGGAGAGAGAAGAGCACAGTGAGGGGAGAGGGGGGTGAGAGAGGGGAACAGTGAGGTGAGAGAGAAGCACAGTGAGGGGGAGAGGCGGGGGGGAGGGGCACAGTGAGAGGGGGAAAGAGGGGGGAGAGGGGGAAAGAGGGGGGGAGATGGGGAAAGAGGGGGGGGGGAAGAGTGGGGCACAGTGAGGGGGAAGAGGGGGGGGAGAGGGGCACAGTGAGGGGGGAGTGAGGGGGGGAGAGGGGCACAGTGAGGGGGGGGAGAGGGGCACAATGAGGGGGGGGGAGAGGGGCACAGTGAGGGGGGGGGGGAGAGGGGCACAGTGAGGGGGGGAGTGAGGGGGGGAGTGAGGGGGGTAGAGGGGCACAGTGAGGGGGGGAGAGGGGCACAGTGAGGGGGAGGAGAGGGCCAGACAGTGAGGGGATACAGGGGCACAGTGAGGGGGGTGAGAAAGGGCACAGTGAGGGGGGTGAGAAAGGGCACAGTGAGGGGGGGAGAGGGGCACAGTGAGGGGGGGAGAGGGGCACAGTGAGGGGGAGAGAGGGGCACAGTGAGGGGGAGAGAGGGGCACAGTGAGGGGGGGAGAGAGAGGGGCACAGTGAGGGGGGGAGAGAGAGGGGCACAGTGAGGGGGGGAGAGAGAGGGGCACAGTGAGGGGGGGAGAGAGAGGGGCACAGTGAGGGGGGGGGAGAGAGGGGCACAGTGAGGGGGGGGAGAGAGAGAGGCACAGTGAGGGGGGGGGAGAGAGAGGGGCACAGTGAGGGGGGAGAGAGAGGGGCACAGTGAGGGGGGAGAGAGAGGGGCACAGTGAGGGGGGGAGAGAGAGGGGCACAGTGATGGGGGGAGAGAGGGGCACAGTGAGGGGGGGAGAGAGAGGGGCACAGTGAGGAGGGGGGAGAGAGAGGGGCACAGTGAGGGGGGATAGGGGCACAGTGAGGTGGAGAGAGGGCACAGTGAGGTGGAGAGAGGGCACAGTGAGGTGGAGAGAGGGGCACAGTGAGGGGGGGAGAGGGGCACAGTGAGGGGGGGGAGAGGGGCACAGTGAGGGGGGGAGAGGGGCACAGTGAGGGGGGAGAGGGGCACAGTGAGGGGGGGAGAGGGGCACAGTGAGGGGGGGAGAGGGGCACAGTGAGGGGGAGAGAGAAGGGCACAGTGAGGGGGAGAGGGGGCACAGTGAGGGGGAGAGGGGGGCACAGTGAGGGGGAGAGGGGGGCACAGTGAGGGGGAGAGAGGGGCACAGTGAGGGGGAGAGGGGGGCACAGTTAGGGGGAGAGGGGGGCACAGTGAGGGGGGAGAGGGGGGCACAGTGAGGGGGGAGGGGCACAGTGAGGGGGGAGGGGCACAGTGAGGGGGAGGGGCACAGTGAGGGGGGAGGGGCACAGTGAGGGGGGGGAGAGAGGGGCACAGTGAGGGGGGGAGAGAGGGGCACAGTGAGGGGGGAGAGAGGGGCACAGTGAAGGGGGGAGAGAGGGGCACAGTGAGGGGGGAGGGGCACAGTGAGGGGGGGAGAGAGGGGCACAGTGAGGGGGGGAGAGAGGGGCACAGTGAGGGGGAGAGAGGGGCACAGTGAGGGGGAGAGAGGGGCACAGTGAGGGGGGGAGAGAGGGGCACAGTGAGGGGGGAGAGAGGGGCACAGTGAGGGGGGGAGAGAGGGGCACAGTGAGGGGGGGAGAGAGGGGCACAGTGAGGGGGGGGAGAGAGGGGCACAGTGAGGGGGGAGAGAGGGGGGAGAGGGGGACAGTGAGGGGGGGAGAGGGGGACAGTGAAGGGGGGAGAGGGGGACAGTGAGGGGGGGAGAGGGGGACAGTGAGGGGGGAGAGGGGGACAGTGAGGGGGGAGAGAGGGGGACAGTGAGGGGGGAGAGAGTGGCACAGTGAGGGGGGGGAGCGGGGCACAGTGAAGGGGGGGAGAGGGGCACAGTGAGGGGGGGGAGAGGGGCACAGTGAGGGGGGGGAGAGGGGCACAGTGAGGGGGGGGAGAGGGGCACAGTGAGGGGGGGGAGAGAGGCACAGTGAGGGGGGGAGAGGGGCACAGTGAGGGGGGGGAGAGGGGCACAGTGAGGGGGGGAGAGGGGCACAGTGAGGGAGTGAGGGGGGGGGGAGAGGGGCACAGTGAGGGGGGGGAGAGGGGCACAGTGAGGGGGGGAGGGGCACAGTGAGGGGAGAGAGGGGCACAGTGAGGTGGGAGAGAGGGGCACAGTGAGGTGGGAGAGAGGGGCACAGTGAGGTGGGAGAGAGGGGCACAGTGAGGTGGGGGAGAGAGGGGGCACAGTGAGGGGGGAGAGAGGGCACAGTGAGGTGGGAGAGAGGGGCACAGTGAGGGGGGGAGAGAGGGGCACAGTGAGGGGGGAGAGAGGGGCACAGTGAGGGGGAGAGAGGGGCACAGTGAGGGGGGAGAGAGGGGCACAGTGAGGGGGGTAGAGAGGGGCACAGTGAGGGGGGTAGTGAGGGGGAGAGAGGGGCACAGTGAGGGGGAGAGAGGGGCACAGTGAGGGGGGAGAGAGGGGCACAGTGAGGGGGGGAGAGAGGGGCACAGTGAGGGGGGGAGAGAGGGGCACAGTGAGGGGGGGAGAGAGGGGCACAGTGAGGGGGGGAGAGAGGGGCACTGAGGGGGGAAGAGATTGGCACTTAGGGGGGGAGAGAGGGGCACAGTGAGGGGGGAGGGAGGGGCACAGTGAGGGGGGAGAGATGGGCACAGTGAGGGGGAGAGGGGCACAGTGAGGGGGGGAGGGGCACAGTGAGGGGGGAGGGCACAGTGAGGGGTGGAGAGAGGGGCACAGTGAGGGGGGGGGAGAGAGGGGCACAGTGAGGGGGGGAGAGAGGGGCACAGTGAGGGGGGAGGAGAGGGGCACAGTGAGGGGGGGAGAGAGGGGCACAGTGAGGGGGGGAGAGGGGGCACAGTGAGGGGGGGGAGAGAGGGGGGCACAGTGAGGGGGAGGGCACAGTGAGGGGGGAGGGGGCACAGTGAGGGGGGAGGGGCACAGTGAGGGGGGGAGGGAGGGGCACAGTGAGGGGGGGAGGGAGGGGCACAGTGAGGGGGGGAGGGAGGGGCACAGTGAGGGGGAGGGGCACAGTGAGGGGGGAGGGGCACAGTGAGGGGTTAGGGCACAGTGAGGGGGGAGGGGCACAGTGAGGGGCGGAGAGGGAGGGGCACAGTGAGGGGGGAGAGGGAGGTGCACAGTGAGGGGGGAGAGGGAGGTGCACAGTGAGGGGGGAGAGTGAGGTGCACAGTGAGGGGGAGAGGGAGGGGCACAGTGAAGGGGGGGGGGAGAGGGGCACAGTGAGGGGGGGGAGAGGGGCACAGTGAGGGGGGGGAGAGGGGCACAGTGAGGGGGGGGGGGAGAGGGGCACAGTGAGGGGGGGGAGAGGGGCACAGTGAGGGGGGGAGAGGGGCACAGTGAGGGGGAGAGAGGGGCACAGTGAGGGGGGGAGGGGCACAGTGAGGGGGGGAGGGCACAGTGAGGGGGAGAGAGGGGCACAGTGAGGGGGAGAGAGGGGCACAGTGAGGGGGGAGAGAGGGGCACAGTGAGGGGGGAGAGAGGGGCACAGTGAGGGGGGAGAGAGGGGCACAGTGAGGGGGGGAGAGAGGGGCACAGTGAGGGGGGGAGAGAGGGGCACAGTGAGGGGGGGAGAGAGGGGCAAAGTGAGGGGGGTAGAGAGGGGCACAGTGAGGGGGGTAGAGAGGGGCACAGTGAGGGGTAGAGAGGGGCACAGTGAGGGGGTAGAGAGGGGCACAGTGAGGGGGTAGAGAGGGGCACAGTGAGGGGGGTAGAGAGGGGCACAGTGAGGGGGTAGAGAGGGGCAGAGTGAGGGGGGTAGAGAGGGGCACAGTGAGGGGGTAGAGAGGGGCACAGTGAGGGGGGGGAGAGAGGGGCACAGTGAGGGGGGGAGAGAGGGGCACAGTGAGGGGGGAGAGAGGGGCACAGTGAGGGGGGGAGAGAGGGGCACAGTGAGGGGGGGAGAGAGGGGCACAGTGAGGGGGGGAGAGAGGGGCACAGTGAGGGGGGGAGAGAGGGGCACAGTGAGGGGGGGAGAGAGGGGCACAGTGAGGGGGGGAGAGAGGGGCACAGTGAGGGGGGGAGAGAGGGGCACAGTGAGGGGGGGAGAGAGGGGCACAGTGAGGGGGGGAGAGAGGGGCACAGTGAGGGGGGGAGAGAGGGGCACAGTGAGGGGGGGAGAGAGGGGCACAGTGAGGGGGGGAGAGAGGGGCACAGTGAGGGGGGGAGAGATGGGCACTGTGAGGGGGGAGAGGGGCACTGTGAGGGGGGAGAGGGGCACTGTGAGGGGGGAGAGGGGCACTGTGAGGGGGGGAGAGGGGCACAGTGAGGGGGGGGAGAGGGGCACAGTGAGGGGGGGGAGAGGGGCACAGTGAGGGGGGGGAGAGGGGCACAGTGAGGGGAGAGGGGCACAGTGAGGGGGGAGAGGGGGGCACGGTGTGGGGTGAGGGGGGCACAGTGAGGGGGGAGAGGAGGGCACAGTGAGGGGGGGAGAGGGGGGCACAGTGAGGGGGGGAGAGAGAGGGGCACAGTGAGGGGGAGGGGCACAGTGAGGGGGGGAGAGAGGGGCACAGTGAGGGGGAGAGAGGCACAGTGAGGGGGAGAGAGGCACAGTGAGGGGGAGAGAGGCACAGTGAGGGGGAGAGAGGGGCACAGTAAGGGGGGAGAGAGGGGCACAGTGAGGGGGGGAGAGGGGGCCTGTGAGGGGGGAGAGGGGCACTGTGAGGGGGGAGAGGGGCACTGTGAGGGGGAGAGAGGCACAGTAAGGGGGGGAGAGGGGCACAGTGAGGGGGAGAGAGGCACAGTGAGGGGGGAGAGGGGCACAGTGAGGGGGGGAGAGGGGCACAGTGAGGGGGGGAGAGGGGCACTGTGAGGGGGGAGAGGGGCACTGTGAGGGGGGAGAGGGGCACTGTGAGGGGGGAGAGGGGCACTGTGAGGGGGGAGAGGGGCACTGTGAGGGGGGAGAGTGGCACAGTGAGGGGGAGAGGGGCACGGTGATGGGGGGGAGAGGGGCACGGTGATGGGGGGGAGAGGGGCACGGTGATGGGGGGGAGAGGGGCACGGTGAGGGGGGAGAGGGGGGCACGGTGGGGGGGAGAGAGGGGCACGGTAGGGGGGGAGTGGGGGGCACGGTGAGGGGGGAGAGGGGGGCACGGTGAGGGGGGGAGAGGGGGGCACGGTGAGGGGGGGAGAGGGGGGCACGGGGAGGGGGGGAGAGGGGGGCACGGGGAGGGGGGAGAGGGGGGCACGGTGAGGGGGGAGAGGGGGGCACGGTGAGGGGGGAGAGGGGGGCACGGTGAGGGGGGAGAGGGGGGCACGGTGAGGGGGGGAGAGGGGGGCACGGTGCGGGGGAGAGGGGGGCACGGTGAGGGGGGGAGAGGGGGGCACAGTGAGGGGGGAGAGGGGGGCACAGTGAGGGGGGGGAGGGGAGCACAGTGAGGGGGGGAGGGGGGCACAGTGAGGGGGGGAGAGGGGGGCACAGTGAGGTGGGGAGAGAGGCACAGTGAGGGGGAGAGAGAGGGGCACAGTGAGGGGGGAGAAGCACAGTGAGGGGGAGAGAGAGGGGCACAGTGAGGGGGGAGAAGCACAGTGAGGGGGGGAGAGGGAGGGGCACAGTGAGGGGGGAGGGAGAGGGGCACAGTGAGGAGGGAGAGAGGCACAGTGAGGGGGGAGAGGGGCAAAGTGATGGGGGGGAGAGGGGCACAGTGATGGGGGGGAGAGGGGCACAGTGATGGGGGGGAGAGGTGCACAGTGATGGGGGGGAGAGGGGCACATTGATGGGGGGGAGAGGGGCACGGTGAGGGGGGAGAGGGGGGCACAGTGAGGGGGGAGAGAGGGGGCACAGTGAGGGGGAGGGGGGGCACAGTGAGGGGGGAGAGGCACAGTGAGGAGGGAGAGAGAGGGGCACAGTGAGGGGGGGGAGAGGGGGGCACAGTGAGGGGGGAGAGAGAGGGGCACAGTGAGGGGGGAGAGGCACAGTGAGGGGGGAGAGGGAGGGGCACAGTGAGGGGGGGAGAGGGTGGGGCACAGTGAGGGGGGGAGAGAGAGGTGCACAGTGAGGGGGGGAGAGGCACAGTGAGGGGGGGAGAGAAGGGCACAGTGAGGGGTGGAGAGGGGCACAGTGAGGGGGGGAGAGGGGCACAGTGAGGGGGAGGAGAGGGGCACAGTGAGGGGGGAGAGGGGCACAGTGAGGGGAGAGAGGGGCACAGTGAGGGGGGTGAGAAAGGGCACAGTGAGGGGGGAGAGGGGCACAGTGAGGGGGGGAGAGGGGCACAGTGAGGGGGGGAGTGAGGGGGGGGAGAGGGGCACAGTGAGGGGGGGAGAGAGTTGCACAGTGAGGGGGGAGAGAGGGGCACAGTGAGGGGGGGAGAGAGTTGCACATTGAGGGGGGAGAAAGGGGCACAGTGAGGGGGAGGAGAAGGGCACAGTGAGGGGGGGGAGAGGGGCACAGTGAGGGTGGGGAGAGGGGCACAGTGAGGGGGAGAGAGGGGCACAGTGAGGGGGGGGGGGAGAGTTGCACAGTGAGGGGGGAGAGAGTTGCACAGTGAGGGGGGAGAGAGGAGCACAGTGAGGGGGAGAGAGGGGCACAGTGAGGGGGGAGAAGGGCACAGTGAGGGGGGGAGAAGGGCACAGTGAGGGGGGGAGAGAGGGGCACAGTGAGTGGGGGAGAGAGGGGCACAGTGAGGGGGAGGAGAAGGGCACAGTGAGGGGGGGGGAGGGGCACAGTGAGGGGGGGAGAGGGGCACAGTGAGGGGGGAGAGGGGCACAGTGAGGGGGGAGAGGGGCACAGTGAGGGGGGAGAGGGGCACAGTGAGGGGGGAGAGGGGCACAGTGAGGGGGGAGAGGGGCACAGTGAGGGGGGAGAGGGGCACAGTGAGGGGGGAGAGGGGCACAGTGAGGGGAGAGAGGGGCACAGTGAGGGGGGGAGAGAGGGGCACAGTGAGTGGGGGAGAGAGGGGCACAGTGAGGTGGGAGAGAGGGGCACAGTGAGGGGAGAGAGGCACAGTGAGGGGCACAGTGAGGTGGGAGAGAGGAGCACAGTGAGGGGGAGAGGGGAGAGAGAGGGGCACAGTGAGGTGGGAGAGAGGAGCACAGTGAGGGGGAGAGGGGAGAGAGAGGGGAACAGTGAGGTGGGAGAGAGAAGAGCACAGTGAGGGGGAGAGGGGGGTGAGAGAGGGGAACAGTGAGGTGGGAGAGAGAAGAGCACAGTGAGGGGGAGAGGGGGGTGAGAGAGGGGAACAGTGAGGTGAGAGAGGAGCACAGTGAGGGGGAGAGGGGGGGGAGGGGCACAGTGAGAGGGGGAAAGAGGGGGAGATGGGGAAAGAGGGGGGGGAGAGTGGGGCACAGTGAGGGGGGAGAGGGGCACAGTGAGGGGAGAGAGGGGCACGGTGAGGGGGGTGAGAAAGGGCACAGTGAGGGGGGGGGAGAGGGCACAGTGAGGGGGGGAGAGGGGTACAGTGAGGGGGGGAGTGAGGGGGGGAGAGGGACACAGTGAGGGGGGGAGAGGGACACAGTGAGGGGGGGGGGAGAGGGGCACAGTGAGGGGGGGGAGAGAGTTGCACAGTGAGGGGGGAGAGAGGGGCACAGTGAGGGGGGGAGAGAGTTGCACATTGAGGGGGGAGAAAGGGGCACAGTGAGGGGGGAGGAGAAGGGCACAGTGGCACAGTGAGGGGGGGGGAGAGGGGCACAGTGAGGGGGGAGAGGGGCACAGTGAGGGGGAGAGAGGGGCACAGTGAGGGGGGGAGAGAGTTGCACAGTGAGGGGGGAGAGAGGGGCACAGTGAGGGGGGGAGAGAGTTGCACAGTGAGGGGGGGAGAGAGGGGCACAGTGAGGGGGGAGAGAGGGGCACAGTGAGTGGGGGAGAGAGGGGCACAGTGAGGGGGAGGAGAAGGGCACAGTGAGGGGGGGAGAGTGGCACAGTGAGGGGGGGAGAGGGGCACAGTGAGGGGGAGAGGGGCACAGTGAGGGGGGAGAGGGGCACAGTGAGGGGGGAGAGGGGCACAGTGAGGGGGGGAGAGGGGCACAGTGAGGGGTGGAGAGGGGCACAGTGAGGGGTGGAGAGGGGCACAGTGAGGGGTGGAGAGGGGCACAGTGAGGGGTGGAGAGGGGCACAGTGAGGGGTGGAGAGGGGCACAGTGAGGGGTGGAGAGGGGCACAGTGAGGGGGGAGAGGGGCACAGTGAGGGGGGAGAGGGGCACAGTGAGGGGGGAGAGGGGCACAGTGAGGGGGGAGAGGGGCACAGTGAGGGGGGAGAGGGGCACAGTGAGGGGGGGGAGAGAGAGGGGCACAGTGAGGGGGGGGGAGAGAGAGGGGCACAGTGAGGGGGGAGAGAGAGGGGCACAGTGAGGGGGGAGAGAGAGGGTCACAGTGAGGGGGGGGAGAGAGGGGGGGGAGAGAGGGGCACAGTGAGGGGGGGGAGAGAGGGGCACAGTGAGGGTGTGAGAGGGGGGGCACAGTGAGGGGGAGAGGGGGGCACAGTGAGGGGGAGAGGGGGGCACAGTGAGGGGGAGAGGGGGCACAGTGAGGCGGGAGAGAGGGGCACAGTGAGGGGGGAGAGAGGGGCACAGTGAGGGGGAGAGGGGCACAGTGAGGGAGAGAGGGGCACAGTGAGGGGGAGAGAGGGGCACAGTGAGGGGGGGAGAGAGGGGCACAGTGAGGGGGGGAGAGAGGGGCACAGTGAGGGGGGGGAGAGAGAGGGGCACAGTGAGGGGGGGGAGAGAGAGGGGCACAGTGAGGGGGGGAGAGAGAGGGGCACAGTGAGGGGGGGGGAGAGAGAGGGGCACAGTGAGGGGGGAGAGAGAGGGGCACAGTGAGGGTGGGAGAGAGAGGGGCACAGTGAGGGGGGGAGAGAGAGGGGCACAGTGATGGGGGGAGAGAGGGGCACAGTGAGGGGGAGAGGGGCACAGTGAGGTGGAGAGAGGGGCACAGTGAGGTGGAGAGAGGGGCACAGTGAGGGGGAGAGAGGGGCACAGTGAGGGGAGAGGGGCACAGTGAGGGGGAGAGAGGGGCACAGTGAGGGGGAGAGAGGGGCACAGTGAGGGGGGGAGAGAGGGGCACAGTGAGGGGGGGAGAGAGGGGCACAGTGAGGGGGGGAGAGAGGGGCACAGTGAGGGGGGGAGAGAGAGGGGCACAGTGAGGGGGGGAGAGAGAGGGGCACAGTGAGGGGGGGGGAGAGAGAGGGGGGGAGAGAGAGGGGCACAGTGAGGGGGGGGAGAGAGAGGGGCACAGTGAGGGGGGGAGAGAGAGGGGCACAGTGAGGGGGGGAGAGAGAGGGGCACAGTGAGGGGGGGAGAGAGAGGGGCACAGTGATGGGGGGAGAGAGGGGCACAGTGAGGGGGGGAGAGAGAGGGGCACAGTGAGGAGGGGGGAGAGAGAGGGGCACAGTGAGGGGGGATAGGGGCACAGTGAGGTGGAGAGAGGGGCACAGTGAGGTGGAGAGAGGGGCACAGTGAGGTGGAGAGAGGGGCACAGTGAGGGGGGGAGAGGGGCACAGTGAGGGGGGAGAGGGGCACAGTGAGGGGGGGGAGAGGGGCACAGTGAGGGGGGGGAGAGGGGCACAGTGAGGGGGGGGAGAGGGGCACAGTGAGTGGGGGGAGAGGGGCACAGTGAGGGGGGGGAGAGGGGCACAGTGAGGGGGAGAGAGGGGCACAGTGAGGGGGGGAGGGGCACAGTGAGGGGGGGAGGGGCACAGTGAGGGGGAGAGAGGGGCACAGTGAGGGGGGAGAGAGGGGCACAGTGAGGTGGGAGAGAGGGGCACAGTGAGGTGGGGAGAGAGGGGCACAGTGAGGTGGGGAGAGAGGGGCACAGTGAGGGGGGAGAGAGGGGCACAGTGAGGTGGGAGAGAGGGGCACAGTGAGGGGGGGAGAGAGGGGCACAGTGATGGGGGGAGAGAGGGGCACAGTGAGGGGGGGAGAGAGAGGGGCACAGTGAGGAGGGGGGAGAGAGAGGGGCACAGTGAGGGGGGATAGGGGCACAGTGAGGTGGAGAGAGGGGCACAGTGAGGTGGAGAGAGGGGCACAGTGAGGTGGAGAGAGGGGCACAGTGAGGGGGGGAGAGGGGCACAGTGAGGGGGGGAGAGGGGCACAGTGAGGGGGGAGAGGGGCACAGTGAGGGGGGGAGAGGGGCACAGTGAGGGGGGGAGAGGGGCACAGTGAGGGGGGGAGAGGGGCACAGTGAGGGGGGGGAGAGGGGCACAGTGAGGGGGAGAGAGGGGCACAGTGAGGGGGGGAGGGGCACAGTGAGGGGGGGAGGGGCACAGTGAGGGGGAGAGAGGGGCACAGTGAGGGGGGAGAGAGGGGCACAGTGAGGTGGGAGAGAGGGGCACAGTGAGGTGGGGAGAGAGGGGCACAGTGAGGTGGGGAGAGAGGGGCACAGTGAGGTGGGAGAGAGGGGCACAGTGAGGGGGGGAGAGAGGGGCACAGTGAGGGGTGAGAGAGGGGCACAGTGAGGGGGGAGAGAGGGGCACAGTGAGGGGGGTAGAGAGGGGCACAGTGAGGGGGGTAGAGAGGGGCACAGTGAGGGGGAGAGAGGGGCACAGTGAGGGGGAGAGAGGGGCACAGTGAGGGGGAGAGAGGGGCACAGTGAGGGGAGAGAGGGGCACAGTGAGGGGGGAGAGAGGGGCACAGTGAGGGGGGGAGAGAGGGGCACAGTGAGGGGGGGATAGAGGGGCACAGTGAGGGGGGGATAGAGGGGCACAGTGAGGGGGGAGAGAGGGGCACTGAGGGGGGGAGAGAGGGGCACTGAGGGGGGGAGAGAGGGGCACAGTGAGGGGGGAGAGAGGGGCACAGTGAGGGGGGAGGGAGGGGCACAGTGAGGGGGGAGGGAGGGGCACAGTGAGGGGGGAGGGAGGGGCACAGTGAGGGGGGAGGGAGGGGCACAGTGAGGGGGGAGAGAGGGGCACAGTGAGGGGGGGAGGGGCACAGTGAGGGGGGGAGGGGCACAGTGAGGGGGGGAGGGGCACAGTGAGGGGGGGAGGGGCACAGTGAGGGGGTGGAGAGAGGGGCACAGTGAGGGGGGGGAGAGAGGGGCACAGTGAGGGGGGAGGGAGGGGCACAGTGAGGGGGGGAGAGAGGGGCACAGTGAGGGGGGAGAGAGGGGCACAGTGAGGGGGGAGAGAGGGGCACAGTGAGGGGGGGAGAGAGGGGCACAGTGAGGGCGGGAGAGGGGGCACAGTGAGGGGGGAGAGAGGGGGGGCACAGTGAGGGGGGGAGGGGCACAGTGAGGGGGGAGGGGCACAGTGAGGGGGGGAGGGGCACAGTGAGGGGGGAGGGAGGGGCACAGTGAGGGGGGAGGGAGGGGCACAGTGAGGGGGGAGGGGCACAGTGAGGGGGGAGGGGCACAGTGAGGGGGGAGGGGCACAGTGAGGGGGGAGGGGCACAGTGAGGGGGGAGGGGCACAGTGAGGGGCGGAGAGGGAGGGGCACAGTGAGGGGGGAGAGGGAGGTGCACAGTGAGGGGGGAGAGTGAGGTGCACAGTGAGGGGGAGAGGGAGGGGGGGAGAGGGAGGGGCACAGTGAGGGGGGAGAGGCACAGTGAGGGGGGAGAGAGGGGCACAGTGAGGGGGGGAGAGAGGGGCACAGTGAGGGCGGGAGAGGGGGGCACAGTGAGGGGGGAGAGAGGGGGGCACAGTGAGGGGGGAGGGGCACAGTGAGGGGGGAGGGGCACAGTGAGGGGGGGAGGGGCACAGTGAGGGGGGGAGGGAGGGGCACAGTGAGGGGGGAGGGAGGGGCACAGTGAGGGGGGAGGGGCACAGTGAGGGGGGAGGGGCACAGTGAGGGGGGAGGGGCACAGTGAGGGGGGAGGGGCACAGTGAGGGGCGGAGAGGGAGGGGCACAGTGAGGGGGGAGAGGGAGGTGCACAGTGAGGGGGGAGAGTGAGGTGCACAGTGAGGGGGAGAGGGAGGGGGGGAGAGGGAGGGGCACAGTGAGGGGGGAGAGGCACAGTGAGGGGGGAGAGAGAGGGGCACAGTGAGGGGGGAGAGGCACAGTGAGGGGGGAGGGGCACAGTGAGGGGGAGGGGCACAGTGAGGGGGGGAGGGGCACAGTGAGGGGGGAGGGGCACAGTGAGGGGGGGAGGGGCACAGTGAGGGGGGGAGGGGCACAGTGAGGGGGGGAGGGGCACAGTGAGGGGGGGGGAGAGGGGCACAGTGAGGGGGGAGAGAGGGGGACAGTGAGGGGGGAGAGGGGGACAGTGAGGGGGGGAGAGAGGGGGACAGTGAGGGGGGGAGAGAGGGGCACAGTGAGGGGGGGGAGAGGGGCACAGTGAGGGGGGGGAGAGGGGCACAGTGAGGGGGGGGAGGGGCACAGTGAGGGGGAGAGAGGGGCACAGTGAGGGGGGGAGGGGCACAGTGAGGGGGAGAGAGGGGCACAGTGAGGGGGAGAGAGGGGCACAGTGAGGGGGAGAGAGGGGCACAGTGAGGGGGAGAGAGGGGCACAGTGAGGGGGGAGAGAGGGGCACAGTGAGGGGGGGGAGAGGGGCACAGTGAGGGGGGGGGAGGGGCACAGTGAGGGGGAGAGAGGGGCACAGTGAGGGGGGGAGGGGCACAGTGAGGGGGAGAGAGGGGCACAGTGAGGGGGAGAGAGGGGCACAGTGAGGGGGAGAGAGGGGCACAGTGAGGGGGGAGAGAGGGGCACAGTGAGGGGGGAGAGAGGGACACAGTGAGGGGGAGAGAGGGGCACAGTGAGGGGGGGAGAGAGGGGGACAGTGAGGGGGGGAGGAGAGGGGCACAGTGAGGGGGGGGGAGAGGGGCACAGTGAGGGGGGGGAGAGGGGCACAGTGAGGGGGGGGAGAGGGGCACAGTGAGGGGGGGGAGAGGGGCACAGTGAGGGGAGGGAGGGGCACAGTGAGGGGGAGAGAGGGGCACAGTGAGGGGGGGAGGGGCACAGTGAGGGGGAGAGAGGGGCACAGTGAGGGGGGAGAGAGGGGCACAGTGAGGGGGGAGAGAGGGGCACAGTGAGGGGGGAGAGAGGGGCACAGTGAGGGGGAGAGAGGGGCACAGTGAGGGGGGGAGAGAGGGGCACAGTGAGGGGGGGAGAGAGGGGCACAGTGAGGGGGGTAGAGAGGGGCACAGTGAGGGGGGTAGAGAGGGGTAGAGAGGGGCACAGTGAGGGGGGTAGAGAGGGGCACAGTGAGGGGGGAGAGGGGCACTGTGAGGGGGGAGAGGGGCACTGTGAGGGGGGGGAGAGGGGCACTGTGAGGGGGGGGAGAGGGGCACTGTGAGGGGGGAGAGGGGCACTGTGAGGGGGGAGAGGGGCACTGTGAGGGGGGGGAGAGGGGCACTGTGAGGGGGGGGAGAGGGGCACTGTGAGGGGGGGGAGAGGGGCACTGTGAGGGGGGGGAGAGGGGCACAGTGAGGGGGAGAGGGGGGCACGGTGTGGGGGTGAGGGGGGCACAGTGAGGGGGGGAAAGAAGGGCACAGTGAGGGGGGGAGAGGAGGGCACAGTGAGGGGGGGAGAGGAGGGCACAGTGAGGGGGGGAGAGGAGGGCACAGTGAGGGGGGGAGAGGGGGGCACAGTGAGGGGGGGAGAGAGAGGGGCACAGTGAGGGGGAGGGGCACAGTGAGGGGGAGAGAGGCACAGTGAGGGGGAGAGAGGCACAGTGAGGGGGAGAGAGGCACAGTGAGGGGGAGAGAGGCACAGTGAGGGGGAGAGAGGCACAGTAAGGGGGGAGAGAGGGGCACAGTGAGGGGGGGAGAGGGGCACGGTGAGGGGGGAGAGGGGGGCACGGTGAGGGGGGAGAGGGGGGCACGGTATGGGGGGAGAGGGGGGCACGGTGAGGGGGGGAGAGGGGGGCACGGTGAGGGGGGCACGGTGAGGGGGGAGAGGGGGGCACGGGGAGGGGGGGAGAGGGGGGCACGGTGAGGGGGGAGAGGGGGGCACGGTGAGGGGGGAGAGGGGGGCACGGTGAGGGGGGAGAGGGGGGCACGGTGCGGGGGGGAGAGGGGGGCACAGTGAGGGGGGAGAGGGGGGCACGGTGAGGGGGGAGAGGGGGGCACGGTGAGGGGGGAGAGGGGGGCACGGTGCGGGGGGGAGAGGGGGGCACAGTGAGGGGGGAGAGGGGGGCACAGTGAGGGGGGGAGAGGGGGGCACAGTGAGGGGGGAGAGGGGGGCACAGTGAGGGGGGGGAGGGGAGCACAGTGAGGGGGGGGAGGGGGGCACAGTGAGGGGGGGAGAGGGGGGCACAGTGAGGTGGGGAGAGAGGCACAGTGAGGGGGAGAGAGAGGGGCACAGTGAGGGGGGAGAAGCACAGTGAGGGGGGAGAGAGAGGGGCACAGTGAGGGGGAGAAGCACAGTGAGGGGGGGGAGAGGGAGGGGCACAGTGAGGGGGGGAGGGAGAGGGGCACAGTGAGGAGGGAGAGAGGCACAGTGAGGGGGGAGAGGGGCAAAGTGATGGGGGGGGAGAGGGGCACAGTGATGGGGGGGGAGAGGGGCACAGTGATGGGGGGGAGAGGGGCACAGTGATGGGGGGGAGAGGGGCACAGTGATGGGGGGGAGAGGGGCACATTGATGGGGGGGAGATGGGCACGGTGAGGTGGGAGAGGGGGGCACAGTGAGGGGGGGAGAGAGGGGGGCACAGTGAGGGGGGAGGGGGGGCACAGTGAGGGGGGAGAGGCACAGTGAGGAGGGAGAGAGAGGGGCACAGTGAGGGGGGGAGAGGGGGGCACAGTGAGGGGGGAGAGAGAGGGGGGAGAGGCACAGTGAGGGGGGAGAGGGAGGGGCACAGTGAGGGGGGGAGAGGGTGGGGCACAGTGAGGGGGGGAGAGAGAGGTGCACAGTGAGGGGGGAGAGGCACAGTGAGGGGGGGAGAGAGGGGGACAGTGAGGGGGAGAGGGGCACAGTGAGGGGGGAGAGAGGGGCACAGTGAGGGGGGGGAGAGGGGCACAGTGAGGGGGGGGAGAGGGGCACAGTGAGGGGGGGAGAAGGGCACAGTGAGGGGGGGAGAGGGGCACAGTGAGGGGGGAGAGGGGCACAGTGAGGGGGGAGAGGGGCACAGTGAGGGGGGAGAGGGGCACAGTGAGGGGGGGGAGAGGGGCACAGTGAGGGGGGGGAGAGGGGCACAGTGAGGGGGGGAGAGGGGCACAGTGAGGGGGGAGAGGGGCACAGTGAGGGGGGGAGAGGGGCACAGTGAGGGGGGGGGAGAGGGGCACAGTGAGGGGGGGGGGAGAGGGGCACAGTGAGGGGGGGGGGAGAGGGGCACAGTGAGGGGGGGGAGAGGGGCACAGTGAGGGGGGGAGAGGGGCACAGTGAGGGGGGGGGAGAGGGGCACAGTGAGGGGGGGAGAGGGGCACAGTGAGGGGGGGAGAGGGGCACAGTGAGGGGGGGAGAGGGGCACAGTGAGGGGGGGGAGAGGGGCACAGTAAGGGGGAGTGAGGGGCACAGTGAGGGGGGGAGAGGGGCACAGTGAGGGGGGGAGAGGGGCACAGTGAGGGGGGAAGAGAGAGGGGCACAGTGAGGGGGGAGAGGGGCACAGTGAGGGGGGGAGAGGGGCACAGTGAGGGGGGAGAGAGGGGCACAGTTAGGGGGGGAGAGAGAGGGGCACAGTGAGGGGGGAAGAGAGAGGGGCACAGTGAGGGGGAGGAGAAGGGCACAGTGAGGGGGAGGAGAGAGGGGCACAGTGAGGGGAAGGAGAGGGGCACAGTGAGGGGGAGGAGAGGGGCACAGTGAGGGGGGGAGAGGGGCACAGTGAGGGGGGGAGAGGGGCACAGTGAGGGGGGAGAGGGGCACAGTGAGGGGGGAGAGAGAGGGGCACAGTGAGGGGGGAGAGAGAGGGGCACAGTGAGGGGGGGGAGAGGGGGGCACAGTGAGGGGGAGAGGGGGGCACAGTGAGGGGGAGAGGGGGGCACAGTGAGGGGGAGAGGGGGGCACAGTGAGGGGGAGAGGGGGGCACAGTGAGGGGGAGAGGGGGGCACAGTGAGGGGGGGAGAGAGGGGCACAGTGAGGGGGGAGGGGCACAGTGAGGGGGGAGGGGCACAGTGAGGGGGGAGGGGCACAGTGAGGGGGGAGATTGGGGCACAGTGAGGGGGGGAGATTGGGGCACAGTGAAGGGGGGAGAGAGGGGCACAGTGAGGGGGGAGAGAGGGGCACAGTGAGGGGGGGAGAGAGGGGCACAGTGAGGGGGGGGAGAGGGGCACAGTGAGGGGGTAGAGGGGCACTGTGAGGGGGAGAGAGGCACAGTAAGGGGGGGAGAGAGGGGCACAGTGAGGGGGAGAGAGGGGCACAGTGAGGGGGGGAGAGGGGCACTGTGAGGGGTTGAGGGGCACTGTGAGGGGTTGAGGGGCACTGTGAGGGGGGAGAGGGGCACTGTGAGGGGGGAGAGGGGCACTGTGAGGGGGGAGAGGGGCACTGTGAGGGGGGAGGGGGGGCACAGTGAGGGGGGGAGAGGCACAGTGAGGGGGGAGAGAGAGGGGCACAGTGAGGGGGGAGAGGGGGGCACAGTGAGGGGGGGAGAGGGGGGCACAGTGAGGGGGGAGAGAGAGGGGCACAGTGAGGGGGGAGAGGCACAGTGAGGGGGGGAGAGGGAGGGGCACAGTGAGGGGGGGAGAGGGAGGGGCACAGTGAGGGGGGGAGAGAGAGGGGCACAGTGAGGGGGGGAGAGGCACAGTGAGGGGGGGACAGAGAGGGGCACTGTGAGGGGGGAGAGGGGCACTGTGAGGGGGGAGAGGGGCTCTGAGGGGGAGAGGGGCACAGTGAGGGGGGGAGAGGGAGGGGCACAGTGAGGGGGGGAGAGAGAGGGGCACAGTGAGGGGGGGAGAGGCACAGTGAGGGGGGGACAGAGAGGGGCACTGTGAGGGGGGAGAGGGGCACTGTGAGGGGGGAGAGGGGCTCTGAGGGGGAGAGGGGCACAGTGAGGGGGGGAGAGGGGCACAGTGAGGGGGGGAGAGGGGGGCACAGTGAGGGAGTGAGAGGGAGGGGCACAGTGAGGGGGGGGAGAGGGGCACAGTGAGGGGGGGAGAGGGGCATGGTGTGGGAGGGAGAGGGTGGCACAGTGAGGGGGGGAGAGAGAGAGGCACAGTGAGGGGGAGAGGCACAGTGAGGGGGGGTAGAGGGAGGGGCACAGTGAGGGGGGAGAGAGAGGGGCACAGTAAAGGGGGGGAGAGAGGGGCACAGTGAGGGGGGAGAGGGGCACTGTGAGGGGGGGAGAGGGGCACTGTGAGGGGGGAGAGGGGCACTGTGAGGGGGGAGAGGGGCACTGTGAGGGGGGAGAGGGGCACGGTGATGGGGGGAGAGGGGCACGGTGATGGGGGGAGAGGGGCACGATGATGGGGGGAGAGGGGCACGATGATGGGGGGAGAGGGGCACGGTGAGGGGGGGAGAGGGGGGCACGGTGAGGGGGGGATAGGGGGGGCACAGTGAGGGGGGGTGAGGGGGGAGAGGGGGGCACGGTGAGGTGGGGAGAGGGGGGCACAGTGAGGGGGGAGAGGGGGCACAGTGAGGGGGGAAGAGGGGGGCACAGTGAGGGGGGGAGAGGGGGGCACAGTGAGGGGGGGAGAGGGGGGCACAGTGAGGGGGGAGAGGCACAGTGAGGGGGAGAGAGGCACAGTGAGGGGGGAGGGGCACAGTGAGGGGGGAGAGGCACAGTGAGGGGGGAGAGGGAGGGGCACAGTGAGGGGGGAGAGGCACAGTGAGGGGGGAGAGGCACAGTGAGGGGGGAGAGGGAGGGGCACAGTGAGGGGGGAGAGAGGGGCACAGTGAGGAGGGAGAGAGGCACAGTGATGGGGGGTGAGGGGCACGGTGAGGGGGGAGATGGGGTCACGGTGAGGGGGGGAGAGGGGGGCACGGTGAGGGGGGGAGAGAGGGGGCACAGTGAGGGGGGGAGAGAGGGGGCACAGTGAGGGGGGGAGAGAGGGGGCACAGTGAGGGGGGGAGAGAGGGGGCACAGTGAGGGGGGGAGAGGGGGGCACAGTGAGGGGGGCACAGTGAGGGGCGGAGAGGCACAGTGAGGGGGGGAGAGGGGCACAGTGAGGGGGGAGAGGGGGGCACAGTGAGGGGGGGAGAGAGGGGCACAGTGAGGGGGAGAGGCACAGTGAGGGGGGGAGAGGGAGGGGCACAGTGAGGGGGGGAGAGAGGGGGCACAGTGAGGGGTTGAGGGGCACTGTGAGGGGTTGAGGGGCACTGTGAGGGGTTGAGGGGCACTGTGAGGGGGGAGAGGGGCACTGTGAGGGGGGAGAGGGGCACTGTGAGGGGGGAGAGGGGCACTGTGAGGGGGGAGAGGGGCACTGTGAGGGGAGAGGGGCACTGTGAGGGGGGAGGGGGGGCACAGTGAGGGGGGGAGAGGCACAGTGAGGGGGGGGAGAGAGGGGCACAGTGAGGGGGGAAGAGAGAGGGGCACAGTGAGGGGGGAGAGGGGCACAGTGAGGGGGGGAGAGGGGCACAGTGAGGGGGGAGAGAGGGGCACAGTGAGGGGGGGAGAGAGAGGGGCACAGTGAGGGGGGAAGAGAGAGGGGCACAGTGAGGGGGAGGAGAAGGGCACAGTGAGGGGGAGGAGAGAGGGGCACAGTGAGGGGAAGGAGAGGGGCACAGTGAGGGGGAGGAGAGGGGCACAGTGAGGGGGGGAGAGGGGCACAGTGAGGGGGGGAGAGGGGCACAGTGAGGGGGGAGAGGGGCACAGTGAGGGGGGAGAGAGAGGGGCACAGTGAGGGGGGGGAGAGGGGGGGGAGAGGGGGGCACAGTGAGGGGGAGAGGGGGGCACAGTGAGGGGGAGAGGGGGGCACAGTGAGGGGGAGAGGGGGGCACAGTGAGGGGGAGAGGGGGGCACAGTGAGGGGGGGAGAGAGGGGCACAGTGAGGGGGGAGGGGCACAGTGAGGGGGGAGGGGCACAGTGAGGGGGGAGGGGCACAGTGAGGGGGGAGATTGGGGCACAGTGAGGGGGGGAGATTGGGGCACAGTGAAGGGGGGAGAGAGGGGCACAGTGAGGGGGGAGAGAGGGGCACAGTGAGGGGGGGAGAGAGGGGCACAGTGAGGGGGGGGAGAGGGGCACAGTGAGGGGGTAGAGGGGCACTGTGAGGGGGAGAGAGGCACAGTAAGGGGGGGAGAGAGGGGCACAGTGAGGGGGAGAGAGGGGCACAGTGAGGGGGGGAGAGGGGCACTGTGAGGGGTTGAGGGGCACTGTGAGGGGTTGAGGGGCACTGTGAGGGGGGAGAGGGGCACTGTGAGGGGGGAGAGGGGCACTGTGAGGGGGGAGAGGGGCACTGTGAGGGGGAGGGGGGGCACAGTGAGGGGGGGAGAGGCACAGTGAGGGGGGAGAGAGAGGGGCACAGTGAGGGGGGAGAGGGGGGCACAGTGAGGGGGGGAGAGGGGGGCACAGTGAGGGGGGAGAGAGAGGGGCACAGTGAGGGGGGAGAGGCACAGTGAGGGGGGGAGAGGGAGGGGCACAGTGAGGGGGGGAGAGGGAGGGGCACAGTGAGGGGGGGAGAGAGAGGGGCACAGTGAGGGGGGGAGAGGCACAGTGAGGGGGGGACAGAGAGGGGCACTGTGAGGGGGGAGAGGGGCACTGTGAGGGGGGAGAGGGGCTCTGAGGGGGAGAGGGGCACAGTGAGGGGGGGAGAGGGGCACAGTGAGGGGGGGAGAGGGGGGCACAGTGAGGGAGTGAGAGGGAGGGGCACAGTGAGGGGGGGGAGAGGGGCACAGTGAGGGGGGGAGAGGGGCATGGTGTGGGAGGGAGAGGGTGGCACAGTGAGGGGGGGAGAGAGAGAGGCACAGTGAGGGGGAGAGGCACAGTGAGGGGGGGTAGAGGGAGGGGCACAGTGAGGGGGGGTAGAGGGAGGGGCACAGTGAGGGGGGAGAGAGAGGGGCACAGTAAAGGGGGGGAGAGAGGGGCACAGTGAGGGGGGAGAGGGGCACTGTGAGGGGGGGAGAGGGGCACTGTGAGGGGGGAGAGGGGCACTGTGAGGGGGGAGAGGGGCACGGTGATGGGGGGAGAGGGGCACGGTGATGGGGGGAGAGGGGCACGATGATGGGGGGAGAGGGGCACGGTGAGGGGGGGAGAGGGGGGCACGGTGAGGGGGGGATAGGGGGGGCACAGTGAGGGGGGGTGAGGGGGGAGAGGGGGGCACGGTGAGGTGGGGAGAGGGGGGCACAGTGAGGGGGGAGAGGGGGCACAGTGAGGGGGGAAGAGGGGGGCACAGTGAGGGGGGGAGAGGGGGGCACAGTGAGGGGGGGAGAGGGGGGCACAGTGAGGGGGAGAGAGGCACAGTGAGGGGGAGAGAGGCACAGTGAGGGGGGAGGGGCACAGTGAGGGGGGAGAGGCACAGTGAGGGGGGAGAGGGAGGGGCACAGTGAGGGGGGAGAGGCACAGTGAGGGGGGAGAGGCACAGTGAGGGGGGAGAGGGAGGGGCACAGTGAGGGGGGAGAGAGGGGCACAGTGAGGAGGGAGAGAGGCACAGTGATGGGGGGTGAGGGGCACGGTGAGGGGGGAGATGGGGTCACGGTGAGGGGGGGAGAGGGGGGCACGGTGAGGGGGGGAGAGAGGGGGCACAGTGAGGGGGGGAGAGAGGGGGCACAGTGAGGGGGGGAGAGAGGGGGCACAGTGAGGGGGGGAGAGAGGGGGCACAGTGAGGGGGGGAGAGGGGGGCACAGTGAGGGGGGCACAGTGAGGGGCGGAGAGGCACAGTGAGGGGGGGAGAGGGGCACAGTGAGGGGGGAGAGGGGGGCACAGTGAGGGGGGGAGAGAGGGGCACAGTGAGGGGGAGAGGCACAGTGAGGGGGGGAGAGGGAGGGGCACAGTGAGGGGGGGAGAGAGGGGGCACAGTGAGGGGTTGAGGGGCACTGTGAGGGGTTGAGGGGCACTGTGAGGGGTTGAGGGGCACTGTGAGGGGGGAGAGGGGCACTGTGAGGGGGGAGAGGGGCACTGTGAGGGGGGAGAGGGGCACTGTGAGGGGGGAGAGGGGCACTGTGAGGGGGGAGAGGGGCACTGTGAGGGGAGAGGGGCACTGTGAGGGGGGAGGGGGGGCACAGTGAGGGGGGGAGAGGCACAGTGAGGGGGGAGAGAGAGGGGCACAGTGAGGGGGGAGAGGGGGGCACAGTGAGGGGGGGAGAGGGGGGCACAGTGAGGGGGGAGAGAGAGGGGCACAGTGAGGGGGGAGAGGCACAGTGAGGGGGGGAGAGGGAGGGGCACAGTGAGGGGGGGAGAGAGAGAGGGGCACAGTGAAGGGGGGAGAGGCACAGTGAGGGGGGGAGAGAGAGGGGGACAGTGAGGGGGGAGAGGGGCACTGTGAGGGGGGAGAGGGGCTCTGAGGGGGAGAGGGGCACAGTGAGGGGGGGAGAGGGGCACAGTGAGGGGGGAGAGGGGGGCACAGTGAGGGAGTGAGAGGGAGGGGCACAGTGAGGGGGGGGAGAAGGGCAGGGAGTGAGAGGGAGGGGCACAGTGAGGGGGGGGAGAAGGGCACAGTGAGGGGGGGAGAGGGGCATGGTGTGGGAGGGAGAGGGGGGCACAGTGAGGGGGGGAGAGAGAGAGGCACAGTGAGGGGGAGAGGCACAGTGAGGGGGGGTAGAGGGAGGGGCACAGTGAGGTGGGGAGAGAGAGGGGCACAGTAAAGGGGGGGAGAGAGGGGCACAGTGAGGGGGGAGAGGGGCACTGTGAGGGGGGGAGAGGGGCACTGTGAGGGGGGGAGAGGGGCACTGTGAGGGGGGAGAGGGGCACTGTGAGGGGGGAGAGGGGCACGGTGATGGGGGGAGAGGGGCACGGTGATGGGGGGAGAGGGGCACGGTGATGGGGGGAGAGGGGCACGGTGAGGGGGGGGAGAGGGGGGCACGGTGAGGGGGGAGAGGGGCAAAGTGATGGGGGGGGAGAGGGGCACAGTGATGGGGGGGGAGAGGGGCACAGTGATGGGGGGGGAGAGGGGCACAGTGATGGGGGGGAGAGGGGCACAGTGATGGGGGGGAGAGGGGCACATTGATGGGGGGGAGATGGGCACGGTGAGGTGGGAGAGGGGGGCACAGTGAGGGGCGGAGAGAGGGGGGCACAGTGAGGGGGGAGGGGGGGCACAGTGAGGGGGGAGAGGCACAGTGAGGAGGGAGAGAGAGGGGCACAGTGAGGGGGGGAGAGGGGGGCACAGTGAGGGGGGAGAGAGGGGGGAGAGGCACAGTGAGGGGGAGAGGGAGGGGCACAGTGAGGGGGGGAGAGGGTGGGGCACAGTGAGGGGGGGAGAGAGAGGTGCACAGTGAGGGGGGAGAGGCACAGTGAGGGGGGGAGAGAGGGGGACAGTGAGGGGGAGAGGGGCACAGTGAGGGGGGAGAGAGGGGCACAGTGAGGGGGGGAGAGGGGCACAGTGAGGGGGGGGAGAGGGGCACAGTGAGGGGGGGAGAAGGGCACAGTGAGGGGGGGAGAGGGGCACAGTGAGGGGGGGAGAGGGGCACAGTGAGGGGGGAGAGGGGCACAGTGAGGGGGGAGAGGGGCACAGTGAGGGGGGGAGAGGGGCACAGTGAGGGGGGGAGAGGGGCACAGTGAGGGGGGGAGAGGGGCACAGTGAGGGGGGAGAGGGGCACAGTGAGGGGGGGAGAGGGGCACAGTGAGGGGGGGAGAGGGGCACAGTGAGGGGGGGGAGAGGGGCACAGTGAGGGGGGGGAGAGGGGCACAGTGAGGGGGGGGAGAGGGGCACAGTGAGGGGGGGGAGAGGGGCACAGTGAGGGGGGGAGAGGGGCACAGTGAGGGGGGGGAGAGGGGCACAGTGAGGGGGGGAGAGGGGCACAGTGAGGGGGGGAGAGGGGCACAGTAAGGGGGAGTGAGGGGCACAGTGAGGGGGGGAGAGGGGCACAGTGAGGGGGGGAGAGGGGCACAGTGAGGGGGGGAGAGGGGCACAGTGAGGGGGGGAGAGGGGCACAGTGAGGGGGGAAGAGAGAGGGGCACAGTGAGGGGGGAGAGGGGCACAGTGAGGGGGGGAGAGGGGCACAGTGAGGGGGGAGAGAGGGGCACAGTGAGGGGGGGAGAGAGAGGGGCACAGTGAGGGGGGAAGAGAGAGGGGCACAGTGAGGGGGAGGAGAAGGGCACAGTGAGGGGGAGGAGAGAGGGGCACAGTGAGGGGAAGGAGAGGGGCACAGTGAGGGGGAGGAGAGGGGCACAGTGAGGGGGGGAGAGGGGCACAGTGAGGGGGGGAGAGGGGCACAGTGAGGGGGGAGAGGGGCACAGTGAGGGGGGAGAGAGAGGGGCACAGTGAGGGGGGGGAGAGGGGGGGGAGAGGGGGGCACAGTGAGGGGGAGAGGGGGGCACAGTGAGGGGGAGAGGGGGGCACAGTGAGGGGGAGAGGGGGGCACAGTGAGGGGGAGAGGGGGGCACAGTGAGGGGGGGAGAGAGGGGCACAGTGAGGGGGGAGGGGCACAGTGAGGGGGGAGGGGCACAGTGAGGGGGGAGATTGGGGCACAGTGAGGGGGGGAGATTGGGGCACAGTGAAGGGGGGAGAGAGGGGCACAGTGAGGGGGGAGAGAGGGGCACAGTGAGGGGGGGAGAGAGGGGCACAGTGAGGGGGGGAGAGAGGGGCACAGTGAGGGGGTAGAGGGGCACTGTGAGGGGGAGAGAGGCACAGTAAGGGGGGGAGAGAGGGGCACAGTGAGGGGGAGAGAGGGGCACAGTGAGGGGGGGAGAGGGGCACTGTGAGGGGTTGAGGGGCACTGTGAGGGGGGAGAGGGGCACTGTGAGGGGGGAGAGGGGCACTGTGAGGGGGGAGAGGGGCACTGTGAGGGGGGAGGGGGGGCACAGTGAGGGGGGAGGGGGGGCACAGTGAGGGGGGAGAGAGAGGGGCACAGTGAGGGGGGAGAGGGGCACAGTGAGGGGGGGAGAGGGGGGCACAGTGAGGGGGAGAGAGAGGGGCACAGTGAGGGGGGAGAGGCACAGTGAGGGGGGGAGAGGGAGGGGCACAGTGAGGGGGGGAGAGGGAGGGGCACAGTGAGGGGGGGAGAGGGAGGGGCACAGTGAGGGGGGGAGAGAGAGGGGCACAGTGAGGGGGGGAGAGGCACAGTGAGGGGGGGACAGAGAGGGGCACTGTGAGGGGGGAGAGGGGCACTGTGAGGGGGGAGAGGGGCTCTGAGGGGGAGAGGGGCACAGTGAGGGGGGGAGAGGGGCACAGTGAGGGGGGGGAGAGGGGCACAGTGAGGGGGGGAGAGGGGCATGGTGTGGGAGGGAGAGGGGGGCACAGTGAGGGGGGGAGAGAGAGAGGCACAGTGAGGGGGAGAGGCACAGTGAGGGGGGGTAGAGGGAGGGGCACAGTGAGGGGGGGAGAGAGAGGGGCACAGTAAAGGGGGGGAGAGAGGGGCACAGTGAGGGGGGAGAGGGGCACTGTGAGGGGGGGAGAGGGGCACTGTGAGGGGGGAGAGGGGCACTGTGAGGGGGGAGAGGGGCACTGTGATGGGGGGAGAGGGGCACGGTGATGGGGGGAGAGGGGCACGATGATGGGGGGAGAGGGGCACGGTGATGGGGGGAGAGGGGGGGAGAGGGGGGCACGGTGAGGGGGGGATAGGGGGGGCACAGTGAGGGGGGGTGAGGGGGGAGAGGGGGGCACGGTGAGGTGGGGAGAGGGGGGCACAGTGAGGGGGGAGAGGGGGCACAGTGAGGGGGGAAGAGGGGGGCACAGTGAGGGGGGGAGAGGGGGGCACAGTGAGGGGGGAGAGGGGGGCACAGTGAGGGGGGGAGAGGGGGGCACAGTGAGGGGGGAGAGGCACAGTGAGGGGGAGAGAGGCACAGTGAGGGGGGAGGGGCACAGTGAGGGGGGAGAGGCACAGTGAGGGGGGAGAGGTTGGGGCACAGTGAGGGGGGAGAGGCACAGTGAGGGGGGAGAGGGAGGGGCACAGTGAGGGGGGAGAGAGGGGCACAGTGAGGAGGGAGAGAGGCACAGTGATGGGGGGTGAGGGGCACGGTGAGGGGGGAGATGGGGGCACGGTGAGGGGGGGAGAGGGGGGCACGGTGAGGGGGGGAGAGAGGGGGCACAGTGAGGGGGGGAGAGAGGGGGCACAGTGAGGGGGGGAGAGGGGGGCACAGTGAGGGGCGGAGAGGCACAGTGAGGGGGGGAGAGGGGCACAGTGAGGGGGGAGAGGGGGGCACAGTGAGGGGGGGAGAGAGGGGCACAGTGAGGGGGAGAGGCACAGTGAGGGGGGGAGAGGGAGGGGCACAGTGAGGGGGGGAGAGAGGGGGCACAGTGAGGGGTTGAGGGGCACTGTGAGGGGTTGAGGGGCACTGTGAGGGGGGAGAGGGGCACTGTGAGGGGGGAGAGGGGCACTGTGAGGGGGGAGAGGGGCACTGTGAGGGGGGAGGGGGGGCACAGTGAGGGGGGAGAGGCACAGTGAGGGGGGAGAGAGAGGGGCACAGTGAGGGGGGAGAGGGGGGCACAGTGAGGGGGGGAGAGGGGGGCACAGTGAGGGGGGAGAGAGAGGGGCACAGTGAGGGGGGAGAGGCACAGTGAGGGGGGGAGAGAGAGGGGCACAGTGAAGGGGGGAGAGGCACAGTGAGGGGGGGAGAGAGAGGGGGACAGTGAGGGGGGAGAGGGGCACTGTGAGGGGGGAGAGGGGCTCTGAGGGGGAGAGGGGCACAGTGAGGGGGGGAGAGGGGCACAGTGAGGGGGGGAGAGGGGGGCACAGTGAGGGAGTGAGAGGGAGGGGCACAGTGAGGGGGGGGAGAAGGGCACAGTGAGGGGGGGAGAGGGGCATGGTGTGGGAGGGAGAGGGGGGCACAGTGAGGGGGGGAGAGAGAGAGGCACAGTGAGGGGGAGAGGCACAGTGAGGGGGGGTAGAGGGAGGGGCACAGTGAGGGGGGGAGAGAGAGGGGCACAGTAAAGGGGGGGAGAGAGGGGCACAGTGAGGGGGGAGAGGGGCACTGTGAGGGGGGGAGAGGGGCACTGTGAGGGGGGAGAGGGGCACTGTGAGGGGGGAGAGGGGCACGGTGATGGGGGGAGAGGGGCACGGTGATGGGGGGAGAGGGGCACGGTGATGGGGGGAGAGGGGCACGGTGAGGGGGGGAGAGGGGGGCACGGTGAGGGGGGGGAGAGGGGGGCACGGTGAGGGGGGGGAGAGGGGGGCACGGTGAGGGGGGGATAGGGGGGGCACAGTGAGGGGGGGTGAGGGGGGGAGAGGGGGGCACGGTGAGGTGGGGAGAGGGGGGCACAGTGAGGGGGGAGAGGGGGCACAGTGAGGGGGGTAGAGGGGGGCACAGTGAGGGGGGGAGAGGGGGGCACAGTGAGGGGGGGAGAGGGGGGCACAGTGAGGGGGGGAGAGGGGGGCACAGTGAAGGGGGAGAGGCACAGTGAGGGGGAGAGAGGCACAGTGAGGGGGGAGGGGCACAGTGAGGGGGGAGAGGCACAGTGAGGGGGGAGAGGGAGGGGCACAGTGAGGGGGGAGAGGCACAGTGAGGGGGGAGAGGCACAGTGAGGGGGGAGAGGGAGGGGCACAGTGAGGGGGGAGAGAGGGGCACAGTGAGGAGGGAGAGAGGCACAGTGATGGGGGGTGAGGGGCACGGTGAGGGGGGAGATGGGGGCACGGTGAGGGGGGAGAGGGGGGCACGGTGAGGGGGGGAGAGAGGGGGCACAGTGAGGGGGGGAGAGAGGGGGCACAGTGAGGGGGGGAGAGAGGGGGCACAGTGAGGGGGGGAGAGGGGGGCACAGTGAGGGGCGGAGAGGCACAGTGAGGGGGGGAGAGGGGCACAGTGAGGGGGGAGAGGGGGGCACAGTGAGGGGGGGAGAGGCACAGTGAGGGGGGAGAGAGAGGGGCACAGTGAGGGGGAGAGGCACAGTGAGGGGGGGAGAGGGAGGGGCACAGTGAGGGGGGGAGAGAGGGGGCACAGTGAGGGGGGAGAGAGGGGGCACAGTGAGGGGGGGAGAGGGGCACAGTGAGGGGGGGAGAGGGGCACAGTGAGGTGGGGAGAGGGGCACAGTGATGGGGGGAGAGGGGGGCACAGTGAGGGGGGAGAGGCACAGTGAGGGGGGGAGAGGCACAGTGAGGGGGGGAGAGGCACAGTGAGAGGGGAGAAAGGGGCACAGTGAGGGGGGGGAGAGGGGGGCACAGTGAGGGGGGAGAGGCACAGTGAGGGGGGGGAGAGGCACAGTGAGGGGTGACAGAGAGGGGCACAGTGAGGGGGGAGAGGCACAGTGAGGGGGGGAGAGGGAGGGGCACAGTGAGGGGGGGAGAGAGAGGGGCACAGTGAGGGGGGGAGAGAGAGGGGCACAGTGAGGGGGGGAGAGAGAGGGGCACAGTGAGGGGGGGAGAGAGGGGCACAGTGACGGGGGGAGAGAGAGGGTCACAGTGAGGGGGGGGAGAGAGGCACGGTGAGGGGGGGGAGAGAGGCACGGTGAGGGGGGGAGAGGGGGGCACGGTGAGGGGGGGAGAGGGGGGCACGGTGTGGGGGGGAGAGGGGGGCACGGTGTGGGGGGGAGAGGGGGGCACGGTGTGGGGGGGAGAGGGGGGCACGGTGTGGGGGGGAGAGGGGGGCACGGTGTGGGGGGGAGAGGGGGGCACAGTGTGGGGGGGAGAGGGGGGCACAGTGTGGGGGGGAGAGGGGGGCACAGTGTGGGGGGGAGAGGGGGGCACAGTGTGGGGGGGAGAGGGGGGCACAGTGTGGGGGGGAGAGGGGGGCACAGTGTGGGGGGGAGAGGGGGGCACAGTGTGGGGGGGAGAGGGGGGCACAGTGTGGGGGGGAGAGGGGGGCACAGTGTGGGGGGGAGAGGGGGGCACAGTGTGGGTTGGTGAGGGGGGCACAGTGTGGGTTGGTGAGGGGGGCACAGTGTGGGGGGAGAGGGGGGCACAGTGTGGGGGGTGAGGGGGGCACAGTGTGGGGGGGAGAGGGGGCACAGTGTGGGGGGGAGAGGGGGCACAGTGTGGGGGGGAGAGGGGGCACAGTGTGGGGGGGAGAGGGGGCACAGTGTGGGGGGGAGAGGGGGTCACAGTGTGGGGGGGAGAGGGGGGCACAGTGAGGGGGGAGAGATGCACAGTGAGGGGGGGAGAGGGAGGGGCACAGTGTGGGGGGGAGAGGGGGCACAGTGTGGGGGGGAGAGGGGGGCACAGTGTGGGGGGGAGAGGGGGGCACAGTGTGGGGGGGAGAGGGGGGCACAGTGAGGGGGGAGAGATGCACAGTGAGGGGGGGAGAGGGAGGGGCACAGTGAGGGGGGAGAGGCACAGTGAGGGGGGGAGAGGGGGGCACGGTGAGGGGGGAGAGGGAGGGAAATGGGGGCACAGTGAGGGGGGAGAGGGGGGGAGAGATGCACAGTGAGGGGGGGAGAGGGAGGGGCACAGTGAGGGGGGAGAGAGAGGGGCACAGTGGGATGTTCACAGGGGATGTTCTGCCGTATGGATTCCACCTTTTCCTTAAAATAGTCAGCAAAGTCCTGAGCGGAGATGGAGGAAGGAGAGGCAGCTGACGGTGGTTTGAGTAGAGTATCAAAGACAGAGAACAGTCGGCGTGGGTTAGACTTGTGCATGTTGATTAGTGCAGAAAAGTAGGCTTGTTTAGCTTGCGAGAGGGCAGAGTTGAAACAGGATAGCATAAATTTGTAGTGAAGGAAGTCTGCGAGAGTGTGAGACTTCCTCCAGAGGCGTTCAGAGGAACGAGTGGAGGAACGCAGCATGCGCGTGTGGGAATTTAGCCAGGGTCTAGGGTTAGAAGGGCGAGGGCGGCAGAGAGAAAGCGGGGCATGTAGATCAAGAGACGAGGACAAGACAGAGTTGTACTTTCTGACCAGGTTGTCAGGGTCTGTAGCAGAGCTGAGAGAGGAGAGGGAGGAGCGTAAAGTGGACTCAAAGTCAGGTAAGTGAATAGAGCGCAGGTTTCTGCAGAACCGGAGGGTAGATGGAGGTGGAGAAGGGGAGAAGCGAGATAAAGAGAATGAGATAAGATGATGGTCAGAGAGAGGAAAAGGGGAAATGGAGAAATCAGAGAGAGAGAAGTTTTTAGTGAAAACCAGGTCTAAGTAGTGGCCATCCTTGTGGGTGCTTGCTGCAGTCCACTGTTGAAGGCCAAAAGAAGAGGTAAGAGAAAGAAAGCGGGAAGCCCAAGAGAGAGAGGGGTCATCAATGTGGCAATTGAAGTCCCCAAGGAGAAGAACAGGGGAGTCTGAGGAGAGGAAGAAAGAGAGCCAGGATTCAAAGTGAGAGAGAAAGGCAGAAGGGGGATGAGTAGAGGTAGGTGGGCGATAGATGACCGCCACATGAACAGGGAGAGGAGAGAAGATCTGGACAGTGTGAGCCTCAAAGGAGGGAAAAGCAAGAGAGGGGGGAATAGGAAGGGTTCGGTAATGGCAGACAGAGGAGAGCAGGAGCCCCACGCCTCCACCCCTGCCATCAGGGCGCGGAGTGTGGGAGAAGGAAAGGCCACCATAGGAGAGGGCAGCTTCCAGAGCAGAGTCAGACTGAGTGAGCCAGGTCTCAGTTATAGCAAAGAGAAGCAGGGAGTGAGAGAGAAAGAAGTCATGCACAGAGAGGAACTTGTTAGAAAGATAGCGTGCGTTCCAAAGGGCACAGGAGAAAGGGAGAGAGGAGGGAGGGTGGCAGGGGATGGGTATGAGGTTGGAGGGGTTGACACCAGAAGGAGTAGAAGTTGCATGTGGGAGGCGAGGACGAGAGCAAGTTGAAATAAGACACGGACCAGGATTGGGAGAGATATCCCCAGAAGCAAGGAGGAGAAGCATGGATAGAAAGAGGATGTGTGAGGAGGATTTGTAGGGGTGTTTTTTAGTGCAGGGGATATAGCTGTGTGGTGTCAGAGGACGCAGGTAAGAAAGGAGTTCATGTGAACTGAGAAGTGGTGACGAAAGGAGAGATGGAGATATATGAATAGAGTTTGAGACATACTGAGGCTGGTAGAAAGAAGTGCATAATTTGAGAAGAAGTGAAGTCACAGCAAATATAAATGGTAAAGGCAGCATCACAGCAGTAATGATGCAGTCTGGTAATGATGAAATCCTCCTTTCCAGCGTAGTTCAAATGCAGGAATCAGGGCCAGATGGGGTGTCCACTTCTTCCTCACTTCTTTTGAACTTCCTTTTAAACTTCAGTTGTTCAGTAGTCATGCCACTTATAATGGGCCACTTGGTTAACCCTCTAAATTAACTGTCCAGTCATGAGTTTCATCCCGCCATGTTTCAGTAATGCCTATGATATCATACTGCTCCCTTGCAGCTATTAATTCAAGCTCCCCCATTTTATCTGTCAGGCTTCTTGCATTAGCAAGCATGCATTTCAGGTTTTTTTCAGCCTGTACTATTATCTTATCTGCTCCTTCCTTTCTGTTCCCACTTGGTTTAGTCTTTAGAAGTTTTCTAGTATTATCTGTATTTACTATGGGTGTCTCACTGCTTGTCAAACTCGCACTTGCCCCCATTCTACCTCCATAAACCCCTGCTATTTTCCCATCTATTCCTTTTAGTTCATTATCTGTTTCATTCTCCTCTCCCCTCCATTCTAGTTTAAAACCTCCTCCAACCAGGAGGAGGTGACACACGGGTTATGTTCTCATTGAAGGACTTTATTAAAAATGAGAATGTCATGTGACATTTACTGTACATACTATGAGTTACAAATGTAACAAGACCACAGACTGCCTGAATGGGAGGTGCCAAGGACAGATTTCCATTTGTCCCTCAAATTTAGGATTACTGTGACGTTCGTGGGGATTTGGCCCGGGATTAAAGGGATTACACCCCAATTGGCCACCCTCTAACCTCACCAGGGAGACAAGGGGTTAACTGGGCTGAGGTCCAGAAATGTGATTCAACCCTTGTTATAACATGAAAATGTATATTCCCCTGCTCCCATGTATTATTGTTATATCAGTGTCTGCATAACACACACACTGGGGCTTAAGGGGTTAATATTATATGCATTGCTGTCCCTATTTTGGCAGGCTAGTCACTACCTGCAGGGCTGAATAACAGGAGCCGTTCCATTAAGACTGCTAATGTAGGAACGGAGTGAGCCAGCACCCTGATTGTTGGTGTGAAGCCTCAGGGTAACCCCCCAAGAACACACCTATTAAAAATATAACTTTGTCATAAGGGAAACATATATTTTTGATAAAGTGCCTTTCTGTTGCAGTTAAAATGTACAGGCAGGATGCTATTGTTTCTGCCTGCCTTTGTAATGCATTAAGGAACAACTGTTATGCATACCAGAACCAAATGTTTTGACACCTATGAGCTGGGTCACTTGCCTATGCAAGCAGAACAGCTTGCTAGAATTTACATAGCCTGGTGATCAAAGGCTAATTACCTAATTGTTTATGCGGGACCCAGGAACTGGAGTGGGATGTGAGTGTTAAAACTCACACTTACAAACCAAGGTATCCTGCAAGAATAAACATAACACAGGGGACAAATGTCGTCGTCCCCCCCAGGGGTCCCTGCTTCAAAGGATTTATTGATGGGGGCTAGGGGTGGGGCTACCCAAGGAGAAAATCAGAATGGGTGACCTTATTAAATATAAGAATATTATGAGATGTCCTTGGCTGAACATGCTAAGAGTTACATATGTGTATTCGTGGGAGTTACCCGCAACTAACGGTTACAAACACCTGATGTTTAGTCGGTTCGAACAGACAGATATAAATATCTCTCTTAATTTTAATTACACTGTAATATTTAGTCTCTTTGGGAGCGTCAGGCGTGACGGAATGTATTAATATGACTCGCATGCCAGTAAGTACTACTGAACTAAAGTTATGAAGTTATTTAGATAGGGAAAAGCAGTTTTTAAACGTCGTGGGGTGGGAAGAGTTTTACTCTGAGGAAAACTGTCTACTACACCACTGATTTATGAGAGGGGCTGGGTTTAGGTTGGTTCAACGGGAAATAATTGTATAAGAACCAGGCTCAGCCTATGGCTATTGTCCTTCATGTCTTCATGCAAAAGGCCTTCATGTTCTGCATGTGTCCTGCATGTATTGCTGTGATGTCAGCTGAAATATGGAAGAAATGGCCCAGTCTGTATCCTGATGGCTTTCTATCCTAATCTTTAAGTAAGTGTCTATATTTTGCCTGTTATTTGTACATTTTGTGTGTTCACCTTTATCAAGGAATAAATTATATTTTATCATATCTAAGTCTCGTCCCACTTCAAACCCAGTTATATATATATATTATATATATTTTTGTGTAAATTACAGCCTGCCATAAAGTCACCGTGACAGGCTTGTAATTAACTGGTGGCAGCGGTGGGATTGAACTGGACCTGTATTACTAGTGTTCTGCAGGATACTGTAATATAGTGGGAACTTGATGGTAATTGCAAGTTCCTGGGACTAAAGATATTGAACACACAGTGTACAACATATAACACAAGATATGGCACCTCCTCACTGTTCCCCTACTTGTGAGAAGCATTGCCTCCAGAACCAAAGTGCCGGCCATCCGTCTGACTGGAGCCGGGCACCGATACCGGATGAGTGCATCAAGTCGGCGCGGGGACCAGCAGCCAGCAAGGCTGAGAGAGAGACAGCAATCGGTGAGCATGAAACCCGGCAGGCTGAGCAAAGATCCACAGCTGCAGCCGCTGTAACCATCAAACCGCCCGGAGAGCAGGGAATGGACCCAGCTCCGGGACGGCAGAGACTTGTGGAGGGAGCGGGTGGTCTCGGAGACCATGGAAGTCTTGCACCAGGAGAGGTAACGGCCGTTGTGGCGGTCCGTCCATTTTCCCTGAAAGAGCTAGCACTGGTGTGTGCATTGGGCAAGACGTGGTTCCCGGCGAAGTGGACCCAGTTCCTGGCGTCGGTACCACACCAACCCGCTTATCCCCTCCCAGAGCCCGGCGCTCAAGCAACTCCGCTCTGGACTCCGTTGCCCCTTGCTCGGGTTAGTCCACCGGTGGCGGAGAAGCTCTGGAATGAGCCCGGCGCTCAAGCAACTCCGCTCTGGACTCCGTTGCCCTTTGCTGGGGTTAGTCCACCGGTGGCGGAGAAGCACCGGTAGCCGCTGCGGCACTGCCAACAAATGGGCCACAATAATGCCCAGTGCCCTGATTGTGCGCGGTCAGGCGAAGAAGCCCCTCAGGGACAGCGCTCACGAGCTGCGGAAAAGATGACCCAGTTAGCGGCATCCTCTGATGGCTCCCGCCCAGCCAGGGCGACAACCCTCCTCGGGACGTCTTCTGGAGAACCTGGACGGGCTGCATCAGCGGCGGAGAGCAGCAGCCATCCATCTGATCCCGGCGGAGAACCGGCGGCGGTGGAGAAGAAGCCGCCACTCCGGCATCCTGCCGGCGGCAATTTTATTTGGGGGGAGGGACAGGGTTTGTGGGAGGGGGGTATTTTACCAAGTTTGCATGGAGCTGTGTTCCTCCACAAAGACCTGGGACCCTTGTCCTGAACCAAGCCCGTGCGCTGTTGCAGCAGCGGCCCGTTGCTGCCCAGCCCAGATGGTGCCGGCGGCGGCCACTCCAGTCCCCCTGCAATTGGGACCAACGAAGGCGGCGGTCTCTGCGGGGACCAGCGAGGTAAGCCAGACCAAGTCGCAGACTGACCCTGACTTATTTTTCCCTATGACTGTACTCTGTTGTTTCACTATAGGGGTGACCGGGGGGTGGCAGGAGATAGGGGTACCAGGGGAGGGGAAGGAAGGGCAGCTTGTAGGGCAGCCAGGCTTCCCCATTACCCTGGCGGAGCAGCAAAGGGACTCTCAGTTAAGAGCCCCACTGTTGCAGCCTTGCTATGGGCCAGAGGTATCAGGGGTTGTGGCAAAGTTAGACCACCCACAGATTTCAGGGGTAGTGGCAAAGTTAGACCACCCCCAGATTACCTGCCGGCCAGAAGCTAAGGTGGGTGCATCTGCACCAGCAACCCTGAGCTCACCTCCGGTAATGGGGGAACAGCTTCAGGGAGAGGGGCTAGCCCCTTTAGCACCCAGCTCTAGGGTAGGATTACCTGGGAGAGGGTTGGGTGGGCCAGTGGGAACCGGGGAGGGAAGGCAGCAAGTGAGCCTGCCAGATTTCCCCATTACCCTGGTGGAGCAGCAAGGGGACTCTCAGTTAAGAGCCCCACTGTTGCAGCCTTGCTATGGGCTGGAGGTATCAGGGGTTGTGGCAAAGTTAGACCACCCCCAGATTACCTGCCAGACAGGAGCTAAGGTGGGTGCATCTGCACCAGCAACCCTGAGCTCATCCCCGGTAATGGGGAGACAGTGTCAGGGAGATGGCCTCACTCAGGTGTCCCTAGGATCCAGGCTAGGATTAGCTAGGGAGAAGCGGAGTGAGGGGAGGCTGCAGGTAGGTAGCCAGCATCAGTTCTCAGTGGGAGAAGAAGGGCTAGTGGTAGCCGGGGAGGGACAGCAGCAGGTAGTGCAGCTAGAGGTTCCCATTACCCTGGCAGAGCCTCAGGGGGTTTCTCAGTTCAGCAACCCCTTGTTGCAGCCTGGCTATGGGTTGGGGGTATCCGGGGCAGTGGCAGGCTTGTGCCACCCCAGGGATACCTGCCAGCCAAGAGCTAAGGCGGTTGCATCTGGAGAGATGCCCCTGAGCTCATCCCTGGTAAGGGGGAGACAAGGTCAGGGAGGTAGGTGCACTCAGGTAGTTCCAGGGTCTGGGTTAGGATTGCCCAGGGGGGAGAGGAGTGCAGGTGGGCTGCAGGGAGGTAAGCAGCAGGAGTCATCAGCAGGGGCTGAGGTGCTGGGCCTTGGGGAGGCTAGGCAGGGAGACACCATGGAGCAGGGGGAGATAGTAGCTCAGTGGGATGTCAGGCAACTGGCAGAAGCTAGGGATGGGCTAGGTAGGCAGAAGGTCCCTTGTTCTGACTGGCCAGGAGTGACCCCCCTGACAGATTCCCCAGGGTTCCCAAAGGAGGGGCTGTGGGTAGATAGGCAGCCAGGGAGGAGAGTCAGGAGTATAGCAGAGCAGCTACAGGTTGGCACAGAGCCAGGGCAGGTAGGGTCCCTACAGAATAGTGACATAGCTCTTTCCCAGACTTGGTTGACAGGAAAGCGACGGTCTGTGCTGGATAGCTGGTCTCCTGCAGGTGCAGAAACATGCCAGTCTCTGGGCAGTGTGCAGCCTGGTCTGCAACGGGGCCCCTTCACCATGGACTTGGTTCACCAGGCACTGGGTGGGGGGCAGAGGGAGGCAAAGGAGAATGCCCGGCGGCCACGGTGGAACCCGGCTCCGCAGGATCTGGACTTTACAATCCACTGTGGCCAGGACAATGTACTGGACATTGCCGGAGGACAATTTTGCCAGGCCAACCCCTCAGGGCTTATTGGGTGCTTCAAGGGTGCCAGTGGTATCCCAGTGCCAGGGGAAGGCAGCTGGGGTACCAGGCACCCCTTGAGCAGGGGGGCTGTGACGTACGTGAGGATTTGGCCCGGGATTAAAGGGGTTACACCCCAATTGGCCACCCTCTAACCTCACCAGGGAGACAAGGGATTAACTGGGCTGAGGTCCAGAAATGTGATTCAACCCTTGTTATAACATGAAAATGTATATTCCCCTGCTCCCATGTATTATTGTTATATCAGTGTCTGCATAACACACACACTGGGGCTTAAGGGGTTAATATTATATGCATTGCTGTCCCTATTTTGGCAGGCTAGTCACTACCTGCAGGGCTGAATAACAGGAGCCGTTCCATTAAGACTGCTAATGTAGGAACGGAGTGAGCCAGCACCCTGATTGTTGGTGTGCAGCCTCAGGGTAACCCCCCAAGAACACACCTATTAAAAATATAACTTTGTCATAAGGGAAACATATATTTTTGATAAAGTGCCTTCTGTTGCAGTTAAAATGTACAGGCAGGATGCTATTGTTTCTGCCTGCCTTTGTAATGCATTAAGGAACAAATGTTATGCATACCAGAACCAAATGTTTTGACACCTTTGAGCTGGGTCACTTGCCTATGCAAGCAGAACAGCTTGCTAGAATTTACATAGCCTGGTGATCAAAGGCTAATTACCTAATTGTTTATGCGGGACCCAGGAACTGGAGTGGGATGTGAGTGTTAAAACTCACACTTACAAACCAAGGTATCCTGCAAGAATAAACATAACACAGGGGATAAATGTCGCCCCCCCCCCCCGGGGTCCCTGCTTCAAAGGATTTATTGATGGGGGGCTAAGGGTGGGGCTACCCAAGGATAATAACCAGGCTCAGCCTATGGCTGTTGTCCTTCATGTCTTCATGCAATAGGCCTTCATGTTCTGCATGTGTCCTGCATGTATTGCTGTGATGTCAGCTGAAATATGGAAGAAATGGCCCAGTCTGTATCCTGATGGCTTTCTGTCCTAATCTTTAAGTAAGTGTCTATATTTTGCCTGTTATTTGTACATTTTGTGTGTTCACCTTTATCAAGGAATAAATTATATTTTATCATATCTAAGTCTCGTCCCACTTCAAACCCAGTTATATATATATTATATATATTTTTGTGTAAATTACAGCCTGCCATAAAGTCACCGTGACAATTACGTCGGTCATACTTGGTCTCGTTGAATCCGTCATGAGCGTCTGAATCTATTAATGTCACGGACGTATGTCTAGGTCCTAGGGAAGGGAAGTTATGAGTGCGATTTATATACTGCACCGACACACTTTATTCGAGCAAATACCCAGTATGTACCTGGCAGATACCTGGAATGCGCCGCTCCTCACCTCTGACAAGCCCCGTTGCGTTTGCCTTCCCAGCCTGGGTTCATGCCTGGCTGACGGGCGGCTGATCTGTTAAATGATAATGATTAGGATTTAATAGGCTGCAATGCTTCGCGTGTCTACCAGATGGCATAAATTCATGAATTGTAATGCAGTATATATATATATACTGTGCAGTATTGCAGCCAGCGGGAATAAAATGCTTCAATCCCTGCCTGGAAAATACCTCAATGCACTCGGGCAGAAAACAGTCACAAACCTCAATACACCCGGGTATACCCGAATTCGTGGGACTAGCCGAGCTCGAATAAAGTGTGTCGCCAGTGTATACTGAGGAAAGTTTAAACGGCAAGTTTTTTTTATACTCTGTTCTTAAACTGTCAATCTTGCAGTTGATTTGCGACAGGGGTGGGTTTATGTTCTTGCAATGGGGGAAAAATAAGATATGTCTGAGCAAGGTCTAGGAAAATCAGATTTCAACAGAGGTGTGTTTGGACCATTTTCTGTGCCAGTGACCTTTCTGGTGTAAAACCTATGACACCTGTATAGTAACGTAGTGTATAGGGATTTCTGTTTTATCCTTTTATTTTAAGAAACTGTCCTGTGTTTACTGTAATTGTATGGCCTTGTAATCCCTTATCTGTAATCTAAGCTCTGTTTTTGCATAGATATTAAAACATTTAATAAGGGATACTTTGGGATCTGAATGAACTTTTAAACGCTCTGGAGAGAGCATTTACATTTTCGGACACCTTTTTCTACAACAGATTTTTTTCTGTTACTTTAAGTACATAGAAAAAACTATCATAAACAGGCACCTGAGACCCTTGCAGATTTATTAATTTTACATCTTTTATTTGAATTTCTCGGGCGGTGGAAGCGTGTAGATATGATTTGCAATTGCGTAAGGGATTAATATTAACTAATTGACGGTACCTTTGTGGAGGAGAAATGTGAGTTGGCTAGATTATCCGTGTGTATTAACCGTGGTTGCATATCTAAGTCAAGTGCCCACTTGTGTGCTGTTCTTGACAGGGGATACATGGGGACGGATTTAGGGGAGATGTGTAACGGATTGGGGGACTCGCTGTTCCCAGCGTGTCCCCGTCACCTTGGTTCCTCTGACTAACCCTCCCCTTTTCTTGCCTTCCCAGTCTCTGCCTCATTCCCTCACGGCGCGGTCACGTTCCCGTTCGTGGTCTGCGCGCATGCGCGGTCCCCTCACTCTTATCTGTTTCAGCTCTGGTTCCTGTCCCTGCCCCTGTTTGGATTCCCTTGGTTTGAACTTGAACTCTGCTTTGGACTTTGACTATGCTGCCTTCTCCTGTCCTTGAACTCTGGCTTTCGGACATCATTACGCTGCTCTCTCCAATCCCTGGACTCTGGCTCTTGGACAATACCTTCCGACCTCTGGCGCCCGGAATCAGCAAGTATAACGTTAACCCTTACTCACCAGGCCCGGCAACGCAATTACCACACTCCGGGCACGCCCTCATTGCTGTGGGTGCGTGTTATACCCTTACCCACCTCAGTACTGGGGACTGGCCAGGTCTGCGGGCATACAGGCGTTACAAGATGTTACTCATTTAAGGGACCTTTACATAGGTGAAAAGTGAGGCATCTTGAGGGCTGTGAATTAACCCTTGTCCTTTAGGGGAGATTTTGTCCATTTAAGGGACCTTTGCAGGAGGTGAAAAGTGGGACTGCTTACGAACAGACCACTTGTGTGCTGTTAGTGACAGGTGGGTATATGGGGATGGAGTTAGTGGAGATACTGTCCATTTGAGGGACCTTTGTGTACGTGAAAAGTGTGTATTAACCCTTGTCACGTGCTCACAGGTGTGCCGTATGTAACCGGTAGATCACACTATTATCCTATAAACTGACGTGTAAGAGGGAGATCTCATTAATAGCCTATAAACCAGTGATTCCCAACAGGAAGTTTGTGCTCTCTCTAAGGGGTTATTCAAAATAATATAATGGCGGGCTCAGGCAGTATAGTGGGGTTCTTAGCCTGTGTGGAGATTGTGCACTTAGTAAGACCCCAAATTGCACCTTGGCGTGGGTGGTATAGCTGTGATTTACAGATGTAACTTCCAAAGTCACTCACCACAATACTTTTGATCCACTGCAGCAAGGCATTGTGGGGTGTGACTTTGGAAGCTCAGTCAGTTTGGGGCCTTCTTAAGTGCACAGTCCCCACATAGGCTCCGTAACCCCATATACTGCCTGGGAGCCGCCATTACATTATTTTGACAAACCCCTTGGAGACGCCTCACAAACTCATTGCTGGGAATCACTGGTGTGTTCCCCCCACAAGCTCAGGACACTATAATGCCTGGGATCGGTCACACAGTTCTGTAACAGTCTGATTTAGTAGCAACAAGATTTATTAATTAGGGGTTCGCAGAACTAATATTTTCTAGCAGGGGGTGCACAATGTTACATAGGTGGGGAACCTCTGCTATAAACTGACACGTGTAATAGGGGGATCCTATAAACTGACACGTGTAAGGCTGTGCCTATAGTGCTGCCGACGGCGACACGATGGGTGACGTCGCCGTCGCCACCGGCGAAAGTTATGTTTCACCGGTCGGCGGCATCGCGGGATTCCCTCAATTTGATTTGTTCAAGGGCCGTCACGTGACGCGACGGCCCTTGAAAAATCAAATTCTACCGGCGTCAAGTTTTCGCGCCGTCGCTTGTCGCCATAAGCGCACGCGGCGGCAATGCTTTTGTTTTTGGGCAACGTCGCCGGTACTATAAGCACGGCCTAATAGGGAGATTCTATTCATATCCATTAAACTAAAGTGTGTAAGTTACCCACTGAATTGCTTTGGGATAACTGATGCACAGTTAGCTAAAGGAGGTTGTGCGACAAATTTTCAATTACAGTTTTCTGCTTTTAAAACATGGATGATAGGGAATATTTTAGGATATAGATCTAACTGTAGCGTTTCCGTTGCTTGTTGTATGTTTGGTATAAAACATGGGAAGTAAATAGATATTTATCAGATGAAAGGAATGCAGTGAATCAGTTAGCAGTCATACAGCTGGATCTCTGGATCTGTATTAATGGCTTTAAGCGCTGCTCACACATATCCCTTTAATACATTTACAGTAAATTGTGTATTTTCCTAAGCTTGATAAATATTTTACAAATAACTAAACCTCTATTGTACTATATTTGTACTGTTTCTTTTGTTTCAGGTTGTGTCAGGATAATGATTTCTTCTCTAACAGCTCCTTGTGGATACAGAGAGGCCCCAACCGTTCATCTCATTTTCATCTATTAGGAGGAAAATATCTACAGATGCAGCTTCTCCTGTAAGTAACTGAAACCTGCCAAGTGATTGTGACATTTCAGTTTATTTTCAGGGTCCCTCTCTGAGAAATGAACATTCAGAAGTACATTGTATTGTGAGTATCACTATACACTCACAGCAGGGGCAGCCTGGAATATACAGCGCTTTACTCTCCTGTTTGATGTTAGTATAGAAGAGAAATGTACACAGGAAAAACGTGATGATTCTAACCGTTAATTAGAAAGTGAGAGAAAAGTTAAAGCACCTCAGGTGTTATAAACCTGAAATAGAAATATTCTAAAATATAAATCTATTCTAAAGAAACCCTCACCCGACCAAGCCTCCCGCTCAGTACCGCCTAGTAATGGGCAAAACCTTTTGTCGGATTTGGATCCACCTCGGATCAGCTGGTTCCTTTGGTCCGCGGGTGTCACGGTAGCTAGTGATAGGTTATAATACACACCAAAATTTCTGGGTTGAATTGAACACGACTTAGATATAATAAATATAGTTTATTCCTTAAAGAAGAACACACAAGATAATACAAATAACAGACAAAATATGGACACTTACTTCAGGGGTTTGGACAATGAAGCAATCAGGTACAGGATTGGCAATTCATTCAGCACTACAGGTTCAGATTAAGACCACGAAAGACACTGGGCATAGAGTTTACACTCGTTTATATGGCGTTTCACTCCTATACCCTGGCATTGAGTGCAAGTCATTGGAGGACAATTATCTGCACCCAATCCCCCCTTGCCACCTCACTTGAGGCAACGTAATACCTGCCCACTGGGTGGATATTATTCTAATCAGGAGCTTATTTCCCTAGCCCCCCTCCAACAAGACCGGCGTCTTAAAGTCTGCTTGGGACAGGAAAACCTTTGTCCCAAGGTGTGAAACACAACACTTATCATAAAGTACCCACGTCGCAGGGTGGGGGAGCCTTTGATCAGGGGTTTATTCTAGACCACTTGTCTCCCCCCTGAGCATTAACATACCATATGGGCTCTGGGTTTTTCTACCAGACCCAAAATACAATACAGTCTTTAATATCTACAAAAAAAACACAAAAAAAGTTGGAGCGCAGAGAGAAAAAAGTATCAAACAATCATTCACGTTTAATGATACACTGTACAATTTAAAACTTACAATCAAGTATAGCTGCATGCACGAAGAGGATCCCACACCCGCCCATCACTATCGCCGTCACTACCCTTGCACAGACCTTCTCTTTTCCACCGCGGATCACCGCTGGGTTCCGAAACCGGAAATCCACCTGATGCTGGATGGTGGGCGGGCTCTCTCGCGAGAGTGCACTGCCTAGCAATGCGTGACGTATAGGGAAGCTGACTGGGTACCTCTATCGGGCAGGTATCACACTCTAAGAAAGACGTGTGTGCCTGAAACCTTAGCAACCCCTCTACGCGTTTCGCGCTCACTAGCGCTTCATCAGGAGGTAATAAGGCATATCAGGAGGCTGCCTTATATAGGCCAACAACCCCTAATTGCCCCTAACACTAAAAACGTGTATACATGCTAAAGGCATTTTCTAATGATATTGTGACAAAAAACAAACATAAACACCATAGAAATCATGCTCATCATGTGCTCAACCCTGAAATAATTCTTAAAAGTTGTAAAAAGGTTCTAAAAATGTCCTAGAAACGTTGCTTTTTTACTTTTTTACAGTACAACTATTTAAATTTACATGTACTATTAAAATATTAAAAACCTAATTTAAAAATGCTATTCAACTAGAACCTAATTACAATCAATCATCTAACCTGATAGTTATCCTTATGGGATATATATATGTATATATAAGTCACCAAAAACAATAATAGTATTAATAACATTTACGGGGACCCCCTTTACGGGGGTCCTTAATTCTCGGACCCGGTGGTGGTCGAATGTGGGGGTTCCTAGAGTCTAGGGGCAAAAAGAATTTTATTCCTGGGTGCCCTAAAACCTAAGTTTCCCACGCCAATTGTGATTGAACTTGACCTAATGTGATCAATGTTCTTTTTTTAGACTATGTATCCGCTTCTGCGGTTTGGATGGCTGCCAACCCGTTCCTGGAGGTCGGTGTCGAGGAATCCCCATTGAAATAAATGGCTTCATTGACTTACAATGGGGAACCGCCGCTCCTCCTCTCGGGCGCCACCTGCAGGTCTTCTGATGAAAATTGGCCCAAATCACCAGTTTCCACATAGGATCGTATGGAGCTGCAACGGGGAGCTGCAAAATGGAGCCTGCAAAGGCGGGAAAATGGAACAAAGGGCTATAATCACGCCTTAACTATTAACCCTTTCCCTCCTGCATCGATCCCAGTGTATGTGTTGGTGCAGACACTGGAATGGGAACAATGCACAATTACAGGGGAATACACATTTGGGTGCTGAAGCAGGGTAAAAACACATTACTGGATCGGAGTCCAGTTAACCCCTTGCTTCCCAAGTGATAGCAGGGGGTGGCCAAATGCGGTGTAACCCCTTTAATACCCTGCCAAACCCCCTCTCCCATGACAGCGGATCAGTCTCAAAAAGAGCAATCTGCCATTTTGGATTTTTTATTTCATTTTTATAGAGTAATTAGAAAGCCATGGGCGGATTGTTAATTAATTGATTAATTCAGGCCAGGAGAAAGCCTAAAATAGGAGGAGAAGGTGCTTTAAGGTGTCGCGTGGCAGAAGACTGCAGTGTGTATGTGTGTGTGTGTGTGTGTGTATATACACTCTGCTCATTCTGCTCGACCTATGCAGCATTTGACACCGTGGACCCACCCTCTTCTTCACATTCTCCATACTCTTGGTATTCGTAACAAAGCTCTATCCTGGATATCCTCTTACCTCTCCCATCATACTTTCAGTGTCTCTTCTGCAAACACCTCCTCCTCCTCCTTCTCCATCAATCTCTCTGTGGCGGTACTCTGGGGCTCTTTCTTCGGATCTCTTCTCTTTTCTCTGTACACACTTTGTCTAGGTGACCTAATCACATCTCTTGTGTTTAAATATCACCTCTATGCTGACGACACACAAATGTGTACTTTTCAACCCCTGACTTTACACCTGGTGTACAGACCAAAGTTTATGAATGTCTCTGCGATATCATCCTGGATGTCCCTGCCGCTTTAAATTTAACATGGCAAAAACAGAGCTCTTCATACTTCTTCCCAAACCTGGGACCCCAACCCAGGATAAAGACTGTACAAGCTAGACACAGCCTGCTCCTCGGGACTGGCGTTCCTGTTTACTATTGGAGCTGCAATACAGATAATACTTTCTTATAATATTTTGTATGTGGAGCGCATGTTTTGGCTTGGGAACCAGCTTAGCTGGCCATGCAGTTAGTGAGGGCGAAAGCTATGGTGTAATAGGCTTTCCCTAAAGGGAATAGGTGTTTATTTTATATGATTTGCTTTTCTTAAAGGGACAGTACACCCGGAGTTTATTTGTTTGTGGATAATAAACCACTACAGTTAGTTTCATACTGTGTCTAGCGTCTTACTGACCCTGCCGCGAGGCCATCCTGCCACACGAGGTGTGAGAAGTGGGATGCTACGCCTCTGGGGATCAGTAGATGAAGATGTAAGTTCATAAACCAAGCAGAAAACCTAAACAACATTTTAATTTTGCTAAAGCATGTGAAATTGCAGCTAGCAAGTGCTGAATGTAAATTTTGCCCAGTCGGGTATGAAATGATTGCTGTGCTGTGTAAAGCTAACACAAAAAGCTAAGTGTCAAGTTTGCCCTGCCGGGTGTGAAAGAAAGTGAAAATGGATTTTTGCAAAGATGTTGCCCTAAGAAGAACCAAGAAGGTTCAAACATTGTAAAGCAAGTACAGCTCACGTGTGTTGTATAAAGTCTGCCCTGTCGTGTGTGAAAGAGAAGAGAGAAAAAAAAAGTTTTTTTTAAAATGGTTGCCGTCAAATTTCGGTTTTTGCAATGTACGTAATCATACAAAACAGTGTCCCTTTAGGCCATACAATGATAATGATGAGGACGAGGATGACGATGACTCATACGTGGCCCGAAGAAGAGCGCCATACCAGCAGATAAAAGCTGCAAAAGTGACCAGCGTCCAGAGAGCAAGACTCCATAACCTTGGAGTCCGTTACCAGGAAATCGGAGCCGTGACGGCTAGAAAGAAACCAGGTGACTTTCTAAAGGATTCAGTATGCTGGGCCTGTCATGAACCATGTCACACAGGAGAAGTGTGACCCCAAATTCTTAAATATAAACAGTGGCAACAGGAGCAGCATGATGAATATTGTCTCGCACAGCTGCAAAAGCAAGCAACGCGTGGTGAGCACAAGCAAGATGTGGAAGCTGATAACAGTGAGTGTGTGCCCAGTACCACTGATGTCTCTGGAGCTAATAAAGCAAAGAGAAAGAAGAAAAAGAAAAGTATTTCTCAAGTCACAGAGGAACTGACCAAACCACTTGAGCCTGCGATATCAGGACATGTGTCAGCAAGGCGCCGAGATGTGCTGCAGACCGGAGTGACCGGCGACATTGTCATGGGAACGGCGACAAAGAAAAAGGAGGAACAAAGGGAAGCTGAGCCCTTGATCCAGGATGAAGAGGCCTTAGTTTCTGCACTTCAAACTGCCCGCCATGATTATGAAGTCCTCTGGGAGCAATTAAATAAGGAGCGAGAAGCGAACGCCGAGTTATAGAGGTGTATACTCCCAGCTATACAAGACTACAAGGCTTTGAAGAAAACAGAGCGTCTTTTACATAGTGAGTTGGAGGAGGTGATGACAAGTCTGGAAAAGGCCAACACCTCAATTGCTACCATGGATTAAAAGCAGAAAAAGTCTGACGGACTAATTGCTAATCTGAAGCAGAAATATGGGGAGGCTCTGCAAGAGATTCGGATTTGCCGTAGAGAGCTGGAAGTCTCTCAGAAGTTCACGATCGCAACACAGAGCTGTGTACATTGAAGGAAACCTATGAGAATCCCTAAGTAATTTAGAGACTGCAAAGAGAGAAAGTAAATCTGAAAGAAGAAAATTCAGATTTGTCTGACCAGGCTAGTGAAGGAAAGGAGAAGCTTCACCAAGCAGAAAAAGTGACGGAACTATTGTCCCAGGAAAATTTTGAAGTGCATGAAGCACTGGAGGGTGCAGAAAGAAGGCTGCATAAAGAACGTGTCGCCTTGGAGCAGCACACCCATGTAGAGCAAAAACTACGGAGCCAGTTGCAAGAGCTGCGTGTGAATCTGCAAGAGACCAAGTTGAAACAGGCTGATGCTGAGGAGTTGCGGTGAGTGCTGCAGAAGGAAAGTTTTTCCAGGCTCATCACTGAAGAAGTGGTATGCGAAACGCGTTTGATGAATTTTGACCACATCCAGCCACCGTACTCCTCCAAACCGGCAGTCTTGTCCAATCAGGAAGCGGCACACGGACCTCTGTTTCCCTGTATGAACCGTCCCCAGGTAGGGGTGGCATCGGAGGGCTCAACCAGGTTGCATGAGAGCAGGATATGTTCTGCATATGAAACAATTATAACACTTATATGTTACATAGTTACATAGTAGATGAGGTTGAAAAAAGACGTAGGTCCATCAAGTTCAACCTATGCTAAATTTAGACAACAGATACTTTATCCTATATCTATACTTACTTATTGATCCAGAGGAAGGCAAACAAAAAACCCCATTAAGGGGAAAAAATAATTCCTTCCTGACTCCAAGAATTGGCAATTGGATGAATCCGTGGATCAACATTCTTCCCATGTATACTTATTTGGTATATCCCTGTATACTTTTCCCATCTAAAAAGATGTCCAACCTTTTTTTGAACAAATCTATTGTATCTGCCATTACAGTCTCCATGGGTAATGAATTCCATATTTTAACTGCCCTTACTGTAAAGAACCCTTTCATTTGTTGCTGGTGAAATTTCCTTTCCTCCAACCTTAAAGGATGGCCCAGAGTCCTTTGTACTGCCCGTCGGATGAATAGTTATTTTGAAAGCTCCTTGTATTGTCCCTGAATATATTTGTATATACTGCTGCGGCCAAGTTTATTCGAGCATTTGCCCGTTCTTGGCCGCAGCAGTAGCCTGGCGCGCGCCCGAGAGTGACGGGCGCGCGCCGAAGCAGCGGAAGAGCGCCCTCCGATCGGGGCGCTCTCCCTACCGCTGCCGGGTCCGCCGGGTCCCCCGGAACCCCCTGCCGCTGTCCCGCGATCGCGGGACACCAGGGCTCCCTCGGGGAGCCCCTGGACGCGCGTGCAGGGGGCGCACGCTCCCGATGACGCGTGACCGCGCGTCTATGACGCGCGGCACGCCGAGGGGCGGCCACTAGCAAGCCGGGAAATCTCCCGGCTTGCGGTACCGGCCACACTTTAATAAAGTGTGTCGGTAGTGTAATTATCATATCCCTTCTTAGACGCCTCTTTTCTAATGTAAATAAATCTAATTTAGCTAGCCTCTCCTCATAAATTAGATTGTCCATCCCCTTTATTAATTTGGTGGCTCTTCTCTGCACTCTCTAGTTCCATAATGTCTTTTCTTAGGATTGGTGCCCAAAATTGTACTCCATATTCAAGGTGTGGTCTTACTAATGCTTTGTAAAGGGGCATAATTAGGTTTACTTCCCTTCCATCCATTGCCCGTTTGATGCAAGATAAGATCTTGTTTGCCTTTGCAGCTACTGCATGACATTGGGCACTATTGCTAAGCCTGCTGTCTACAGGCACTCCTAAATCCTTTTCCATCAAGGATTCCCCCAATATATCTCCATTTAATTTGTAAGTCGCCTTTTTATTCTTGCATCCCAAATGCATAACCTTACATTTATCTGTATTAAACCTCATTTGCCATTTACCTGCCCACGTTTCCAGTCTCTCCAAGTCCTTCTGAAGAGAAATTACATCCTGCTCTGATTCTATTACCGTACACAATTTAGTATCATCAGCAAAGATGGAGACTTTTCTCTGGATCTCAAGGTCATTAACAAGTTAAAAAGCAGGGGTCCCAATACCGATCCCTGAGGTACTCCACTCACGACTTTAGCCCAACCTGAAAAATTTCCATTTATGACAACCCTCTGTTGTCTGTCCTTTAACCAGTTTTCAATCCAGGTGCATATATTATTACTGAGTCTAATTTTCTTTATTTTGTTCACCAACCTCTTGTGTGAAACCGTATCAAAAGCCTTTGCAAAATCTAAGTAGACCACATCAACTGCATTACCCTGGTCTAAATTCCTTATTACCTCCTCAAAGAAACAAATAAGGTTAGTTTGGCAAGATCTATCCTTCATAAATCCATGCTGACTATTACTAATAATTTTGTTTTCCATTAGGTATTCCTGAATATTATCCCGTATTAAACCTTCAAGTAGTTTCCCTACTATTGAAGTCAGGCTTACAGGTCTGTAATTTCCCGGTTGTGATCTAGCTCCCTTTTTAAATATAGGCACCACATCTGCTTTACGCCAATCTTGTGGTACTAAACCTGTGGAAATGGAGTCCTTGAATATTAAATATAATGGTTTTACTATTACTGAGCTTAACTCCTTGAGAACTCTTGGATGTATGCCATCGGGGCCAGGTGCCTTATTTACTTTCATTTTTTCAAGTTGCTTATGAACTTCTTCCTCAGTTAACCAATTGTTCATTAATATGGAGGTTGTGGCTTCCTCCTGCGGCACTACTATTGAACTTAATTTTTCCCTGGTAAACACAGAGGCAAAGAATGTGTTTAATACCTCAGCTTTTTCCTTATCTCCAATAATCTGCCTACCCTTCTCACACTGAAAGGGTCCTATATTTTCTTTTCTCATTTTTTTGTTATTAAGGTACTTAAAGAACTTTTTAGGGTTGGCCTTACTTTTTATTGCAATCCTTTTTTCATTCTCCATTTTTGCTAATTTGATTGCCGTTTTGCAATTTTTGTTACATTCCTTATTATTCTGATACGATGTCTCTGTCCCTTCTGACTTAAACATTCTAAACGCCTTCCTCTTCTTGTCCATTTCCTCCCCTACATGTTTATTTAGCCACATTTGGTTTTGACTTATTTCTTTTAAACTTATTACCCAAGGGTATACACTGATAAGTGTGGTTTTCTAACAATGTTTTAAAGACTGCCCATTTTCTTCTACATTTTTCCCTGCAAAAACATTATCCTATTCTATTACTACTTGATTAGACCTCAGTTTATTCAAATCTGCCTTTCTAAAGTTTAAGGTCTTTGTTGAACCCAAGTAATCTGTTTTTTGATAATTTATTTCAAATGAGACCATGTTATGATCACTGTTTGATATGACCAAATCCAGAACTGCCCCTCTCCTGGTTGGTTCCTCAATAATTTGGGTCATATAATTGTCTTTAAGCACCCCCAAAAACCTGTTTCCTTTTGTTGTAACGCTAATCTCATTGCCCCAATCTATGTCTGGATAATTAAAATCCCCCATTATGCAAACATGACCCAGTTTTGATGCCTTCTCCATTTGCAAAAGTATTTTAGCTTCCTCAATCTCACAGATATTTGGTGGTTTATAGCATATCCCCACAAAACATTTTCTTTATACTTTTACCTCCACTGCTAATTTCTATCCACAAGGTCTCTACATTTTCATCATTCCCTTCATAGATATCATCCCTCATAATAGGTTTTAGATCCGGTTTAACATATAAACATCCCCTTCTATTTGTTCGATCCTTCCGAAAGAAGAGAATAACCCTCTAAATGAACTGTCCAGTCATGAGTTTCATCCCACCATGTTTCAGTAATGCCTATGATATCATACTGCTCCCTTGCAGCTATTAATTCAAGCTCCCCCATTTTATCTGTCAGGCTTCTTGCATTAGCAAGCATACATTTCAGTTTTTTTTCAGCCTGTACTATTATCTTATCTGCTCCTTTCTTTCTGTGCCCACTTTGTTTAGTCTGGCGCGCGTCTGCGGTTACCGATCAAAAGCCAGGATTGTATGCCGGCTTGAAACCCAGACCGATTATAGGTCAAACCGCAACCCACATCACAGAGCCCCTTCAATTAAGTGGATAACTTAGGAAAGAGCTAGCACTCGAGCTAGCACTCGAATTTTTGGAGTGCAGCTAGGTAAAAAGAAACCATAAACATACATAGGGGGAGACTAATTCCTCTAGCAGCCAGGGGAATCGTTCCTCCGGCACAGTGGGGACTCAGGATGGTGGTAGGGGACTCCATTATTAGGAAGGTAGATGGGACAATCTGTTGCCATGACCGCATGAACCGAACAGTTTGTTGTCTGCCGGGTGCTCGGGTTCGGCACATAGCGGATCGGGTAGACAGATTGTTGGGGGGGTGGGCTGGGATTGACCCGGCGGTCTTGGTACACGTTGGCACTATCATACAAAAGAAAAAGGACCCAGTCTTGCAGCACTCAATCACTAGGAATGTAATGTTGTAAATTTAAAATATACTTTATTGATAACCTTGAATAAAAAATAGGGTGTTAAAACGTAATTAAATGATAATAAACAGCTCGTGACTGTATCCTTGATAACCCACCTACGATAAGGTGGGTAGATGTAGTAGAGTCCCCAATGAATATTGGGGATCAAACGCTACTGATAGTAGCTACCTAGAAATATAGGAAAAAGGAGCCTGTGAGAGCCCACTTGAAAGACACTGTCCTTGCGAGTGTATCCAGGCATATGATACGCACTAAATTGATACACTGAGGATAGGCAAAGTAATATAGTGTGGCATAATGTGCGCTTAGTTAGACCTATGTGATATCTGTCCCTGATATAGATATGCACTGTATGAGCCAGGTCTATGGTGAGAACCTGTGTAGCCCACACTGTTGATCATAGGTGCAGATTCATGGACACACTACGTAGTAAGATACAGGATAGTATGGCATTAGCTAGAGCATTGAGTAGTCCTATAGACACCTAAACTGTAGGTGAGGTAGGTAGTTGAGACACCTGTTAGTAGCAGTTGATACAGTGGTGCTATGCATATGTTGTTAACCAGGGTAAACCTTAACTCGTGTCAATATAGGTTGTCAATGTTATCTGCTGTTGCTGCCCAGTGGACGCTGTATTAGGAGCCAGATGCAGACACTGTGCACATATATGCAAATACCCTTACGTGAGCGTGGTACTGTGCTGCGCACAAAGGGTGAATGGTGGCATGGAGGCAACCTCCGTGTCTGCAGTGGCGCAGGAGGGTTAGCACTAATCAATAAATGTGATGTTGTAGGCTGTAACCCCCTGCGGTGCTGTTCGGCAGATAATGGGTTAATGTATAGTAGGATTGCCAAATTGCTCAGCTCAAAGAGGAGTGGGGTGTAAGGATGGTTGAAGCTGGGGTTAGTTTATGAAACCCATATACGCACCACCCTCCCTCTCGATGATCAGCTGACCTGTATCAATAACCAAGTGAAGGAACCGGTCTAACTTGTAACGCACAGTCCCCTACATCAGCGCTGATCTTGGTTATATTAGCGCTGATGTGCTCGAGGACGTGCCTGTCTGAGGTGAGTAACTCAATGGCCCCTCAGGCTGGAGGATCCCGCGATAATGTGGTAAAGCGCGATCCCATATAACACGCACAGGCAGGGAAGCTTGAGATATATATAAGCGCTGATAAGTATCAGAATGCTGCTGTACTTGAAATAATGAGCTTCCCGCGTGTGTAAGAGGTAGGTGGCCGACGCGCGCGTTTCACGTAGTGAACGCTTCTTCAGGGCACGTAGGGGGGAGGTCCCTGCGTGTGGAGGTTGGTATTTTCTGTATTTTCTGCAGCTCTAGACAGGAACACAGCAGCCTCTAAAATAACCTGCATTCACTATATCACAACCAATTAAGGATCAAAATCAACTTTCAGTAAATAAAACAAGGACTAAGTGTGCATTTTATTCATAACTTTATTTCAAATTGATGGAACACAGTGTATTTGATACTGATATGGTATATGATTACATGTATACCTTGACTACAAACAGTGACTAACCAACACTATTACCTATGAATACAAAATTTCACAACACCAAACCCCTAGCCTAATGTGAGCAGCGACATAAGTAATGCATCACAGAGACAAAAACCACTTTAGCCATCGATATTCAGCCCTTGCAAGTGTTGCAATTTGCTACACACATTGGCAACAGTTTAAGGGCAATCTGAATCTGGCAACATGGCTGTTACTAGTTTGCAGACCACATCAGTGCACTCCTAGCAGTGGGATATCACATCTGTCCAGCAACAGTAATTAAGGGGTTAAGTGTGGAAGCAGTTATTTCCACAGTGACTATAAATACCAACCTCCACACGCAGGGACCTCCCCCCTACGTGCCCTGAAGAAAAATTCACTACGTGAAACGCGCACGTCGGCCACCTACCTCTTACACACGCGGGAAGCTCATTTATTTCAAGTACAGCAGCATTCTGATACTTATCAGCGCTTATATATATCTCAAGCTTCCCTGCCTGTGCGTGTTATATGGGATCGCGCTTTACCACATTATCGCGGGATCCTCCAGCCTGAGGGGCCATTGAGTTACTCACCTCAGACAGGCAAGTCCTCGAGCACATCAGCGCTGATATAACCAAGATCAGCGCTGATGTAGGGGACTGTGCGTTACAAGTTAGACCGGTTCCTTCACTTGGTTATTGATACAGGTCAGCTGATCATCGAGAGGGAGGGTGGTGCGTATATGGGTTTCATAAACTAACCCCAGCTTCAACCATCCTTACACCCCACTCCTCTTTGAGCTGAGCAATTTGGCAATCCTACTATACATTAACCCATTATCTGCCGAACAGCACCGCAGGGGGTTACCGCCTACAACATCACATTTATTGATTAGTGCTAACCCTCCTGCGCCACTGCAGACACGTTGGATGTTGCCTCCATGCCACCATTCACCCTTTGTGCGCAGCACAGTACCACGCTCACGTAAGGGTATTTGCATATATGTGCACAGTGTCTGCATCTGGCTCCTAATACAGCGTCCACTGGGCAGCAACAGCAGATAACATTGACAACCTATATTGACACGAGTTAAGGTTTACCCTGGTTAACAACATATGCATAGCACCACTGTATCAACTGCTACTAACAGGTGTCTCAACTACCTACCTCACCTACAGTTTAGGTGTCTATAGGACTACTCAATGCTCTAGCTAATGCCATACTATCCTGTATCTTACCACGTAGTGTGTCCATGAATCTGCACCTATGATCAACAGTGTGGGCTACACAGGTTCTCACCATAGACCTGGCTCATACAGTGCATATCTATATCAGGGACAGATATCACATAGGTCTAACTAAGCGCACATTATGCCACACTATATTACTGTGCCTATCCTCAGTGTATCAATTTAGTGCGTATCATATGCCTGGATACACTCGCAAGGACAGTGTCTTTCAAGTGGGCTCTCACAGGCTCCTTTTTCCTATATTTCTAGGTAGCTACTATCAGTAGCGTTTGATCCCCAATATTCATTGGGGACTCTACTACATCTACCCACCTTATCGTAGGTGGGTTATCAAGGATACAGTCACGAGCTGTTTATTATCATTTAATTACGTTTTAACACCCTATTTTTTATTCAAGGTTATCAATAAAGTATATTTTAAATTTACAACATTACATTCCTAGTGATTGAGTGCTGCAAGACTGGGTCCTTTTTCTTTTGTATGATATTATCACGTCTCCATCCAGTCAGCACCTCACTGTGGTCTAACACTAGCTGTGCGGGTTTCTTTTGCGTGTTACACGTTGGCACCAATGACAAAGTTAGAGAAAGATGGATGGTCCTAAAAAATGATTACAGGGACCTAGGCCAAAAGCTTAAGGCAAGGATGTCACGATGACATCAACTTTTATCAACACATTTATATTTCTGGGTACTTGATTGAACAGAACAAGTTGCAAAATAAATTGTGATTTATTTCCTTAATAGACAAACACACGACATCTGCAGAATATACTTAAAACACACTCACTGGGATCAGGAAACGAAATAAATTGTCCTTGAAACGAAAGAAATGGTCCTTTGCTTGCCAGTGCAAGAAATGCAGCCTTGGTTTTAAAAGTCCTGTAGTTATGTGGTTGTTAACCCCTTCACTCCTGGACTGGTTGCTGCTGTACTGGAACAAAGTCTTGCATCTTTACATCATGGATTAAAATTCAGGAATCACACTGGGAAATACCTGGGAGGCCACAGTTATAGACTGGCCAAAGCTATCTTTAACATGTGAATCCAATCCCCTCGTGGGAACAAAAAAACCCACGAATAGCCAAGTGACCCACAGTTCATAAGACCGGTCAAAAGGGCTATCCGGTGGGCAGGGCGCATGGGTCAGGTTGACGCCCATGCCACTTAGCATACCTAGGCTACACCCATTTCTTGGGGCCACTAAGTCTGATCTCTGACTTAGAGGTGTCACTAGCCTGACATCTGCTGTGCATCAGTATGCCAGCATTGTATACATTATGGGCCTATGGGTCTTGTCATAATTGACACTTTTAGACAGGGGGACTCTAAATCTGTGGGAGCCTTTTGAGGCTCCATCATAAAAATAATTACAACCCTTTCAGGCTTGGTCATAAAAATACCGAAGCTCATTCACCCATATCACAGCTGGATGTCCAAGTAATTCCTGCTTAGACTTACAAAAAAAATACCTCCTGCCTTACATTTAAGATCTTCTATCATGTGTTGGTTAGAGGGTATGGCAAGCAATGCATCTTGTCTTTTACCCTCGTAGACAGGGAATGGCCTGCACATGGGGAATAAAAATGGCGAGGACAGGGCAACAACAGTAATGCATGGCAAATCCGGTATTAACCCTTTCCTCCCCGTCACAAAGGACCTCCAAGGTAGTATTTTCTGAAATACTACCAGTGCCATGCGCTACCGCAGGGAGACAGTCAGAGATCAGGGAGGTTAATGCATGGCTAAGAAAGTGGTGCAGGAAGGAGGGGTTTGGGTTTTTAGAGCACTGGGACATCTTTTTTGAGAGGTGCCATCTATATTCTAGGGACGGATTGCACCTCAATGAAGTGGGATCTTCTGTGCTAGGGGGAGAATGTTAAAAAGGTTGGAGGAGATTTTAAACTAGGATGGAGGGGGGAGGGGAATGAAAAAGATAATGAACTAAAAGGAATAGATGGGAAAATAGCAGGGGGTTATCTAGGTAGAATGGGAGAGTAAGTTTGACAAGCAGTGAGATACCAATAGTAAATACAGATAATAGAAAACTTCAAAAGTCTAAACCCAATTGGTGCAGAAAGGAAAAGGCAGATAAGATAATAGCACAGACTGAAAAAAAACTGAAATGCATGCTTGCTAATGCAAGAAGCCTGACAGATAAAATGGGGGAGCTTGAATTAATAGCTGCAAGGGAGCAGTATGATATCATAGGTATTACTGAAACATGGCGGGATGAAACTCATGACTGGACAGTTAATTTAGAGGGTTATTCTCTTTTTCGGAAGGATCGAACAAATAGAAGGGGAGGTGGAGTATGTGTATATGTTAAACCGGATCTAAAACCTATTATAAGGGATGATGTCTATGAAGGGAATGATGAAAATGTAGAGACTTTGTGGATAGAAATTAGCAGTGGAGGTAAAAGTATAAAGAAAATGTGTGTGGGAATATGCTATAAACCACCAAATATCTGTGAGATTGAGGAAACTAAAATACTTTTGCAAATGGAAAAGGCATCAAAAATGGGTCATGTTTGCATAATGGGGGATTTTAATTATCCAGACATAGACTGGGGCAATGAGATTAGCGTTACAACAAAAGGAAACAGGTTTTTGGGGGTGCTTAAAGACAATTATATGACCCAAATTATTGAGGAACCAACCAGGAGAGGGGCAGTTCTGGATTTGGTCATATCAAACAATGTACTGTAGAAGTAATAACAAATATTCAAGTCCTGGAACATTTGGGTAACTGTGATCATAACAACATGGTCTCGTTTGAAATAAATTATCAAAAAACAGATTACTTGGGTTCAACAAAGACTTTAAACTTTAGAAAGGCAGATTTTAATAAACTGAAGTCTAATCTACCATTAATACAATGGGATGATGTTTTTGCAGGGAAAAATGTAGAAGATAAATGGGCAGTCTTTAAAACATTGTTAGAAAACCACACTTATCAGTGTGTACCCTTGGGTAATATGTATAAAAGAAATAAGTCAAAACCAATGTGGCTAAATAAACAGGTAGAGGAGGAAATGGACAAGAAGAGGAAGGAGTTTAGATTCTATAAGTCAGAAGGGACGGAGACATCGTATCAGAATTATAAGGAATCTAACAAAAATTCTAAAAGGGCAATCAAATTAGCAAAAATGGATAATGAAAAAATGATTGCAATAGAAAGTAAGGCCAACCCTAAAAAGTTCTTTAAGTACCTTAATAACAAAAAAATGAGAAAAGAAAATATAGGACCCTTTCAGTGTGAGATGGGTAGGCAGATTATTGGAGATAAGGAAAAAGCTGAGGTATTAAACACATTCTTTGCCTCTGTGTTTACCAGGGAAGAATCAAGTTCAATAGTAGTGCCGCAGGAGGAAGCCACAACCTCCATATTAATAAACAATTGGTTAACTCAGGAAGAAGTTCATAAGCGACTTGAAAAAATGAAAGTAAATAAGGCACCTGGCCCCGATGGCATACATCCAAGAGTTCTCAAGGAGTTAAGCTCAGTAATAGCAAAACCATTATATATAATATTCAAGGACTCCATTTCCACAGATTTAGTACCACAAGATTGGCGTAAAGCAGATGTGGTGCCTATATTTAAAAAGGGAGCTAGATCACAACCGGGAAATTACAGACCTGTAAGCCTGACTTCGATAGTAGGGAAACTACTTGAAGGTTTAATACGGGATAATATTCAGGAATACCTAATGGAAAACAAAATTATTAGTAATAGTCAGCATGGATTTATGAAGGATAGATCTTGCCAAACTAACCTTATTTGTTTCTTTGAGGATGTAAGTAGGAATTTAGACTTGGGTAATGCCGTTGATGTGGTCTCCTTAGATTTTGCAAAGGCTTTTGATACGGTTTCACACAAGAGGTTGGTGTACAAAATAAAGAAAATTGGACTCAGTAATAATATATGCACCTGGATTGAAAACTGGTTAAAGGACAGACAACAGAGGGTTGTCATAAATGGAACTTTTTCAGGTTGGGCTAAAGTCGTGAGTGGAGTACCTCAGGGATCGGTACTGGGACCCCTGCTTTTTAACTTGTTTATTAATGACCTTGAGGTTGGGATCCAGAGCAAAGTCTCCATCTTTGCTGATGATACTAAATTGTGTAAGGTAATAGAATCAGAGCAGGATGTAATTTCTCTTCAGAAGGACTTGGAGAGACTGGATACGTGGGCAGGTAAATGGCAGATGAGGTTTAATACAGATAAATGTAAGGTTATGCATTTGGGATGCAAGAATAAAAAGGCGACTTACAAATTAAATGGAGATATATTGGGGGAATCCTTGATGGAGAAGGATTTAGGAGTGCTTGTAGACAGCAGGCTTAGGATTGTGCCCAATGTCATGCAGTACAGTAGCTGCAAAGGCAAATAAGATCTTATTTGCATCAAACGGGCAATTGATGGAAGGGAAGTAAACATAATTATGCCCCTTTACAAAGCATTAGTAAGACCACACCTTGAATATGGAGTACAATTTTGGGCACCAATCCTAAGAAAAGACATTATGGAACTAGAGAGAGTGCAGAGAAGAGCCACCAAATTAATAAAGGGGATGGACATTCTAATTTGAGGAGAGGCTAGCTAAATTAGATTTATTTACATTAGAAAAGAGGCGTCTAAGAGGGCATATGATAACTATATACAAATATATTCAGGGGCAATACAAGGAGCTTTCAAAAGAACTATTCATCCCATGGGCAGTACAAAGGACTCGGGCCATCCCTTAAGGTTGGAGGAAAGGAAATTTCACCAGCAACAAAGGAAAGGGCTCTTTACAGTAAGGGCAGTTAAAATGTGGAATTCATTACCCATGGAGACTGTGATGGCAGATACAATAGATTTGTTCAAAAAAAGGTTGGACATCTTTTTTGATGGGAAAGGTATGCAGGGATATACCAAATAAGTATACATGGGAAGAATGTTGATCCACGGATTCATCCGATTGCCAATTCTTGGAGTCAGGAAGGAATTAATTTTTCCCCTTAATGGGGTTTTTTGTTTGCCTTCCTCTGGATCAATAAGTAAGTATAGATATAGGATAAAGTATCTGTTGTCTAAATTTAGCATAGGTTGAACTTGATGGACCTACGTCTTTTTTCAACCTCATCTACTATGTAACTATGTAACTATGTAAAGTTCATGACAGTACAATAAGAAAAAGACTGAACAAGTATGGTCTGTTTTGAAGGGTTGCCAGGCGAAAGCCCCTTCTCTCTAAAAAGAACATGGCAGCACGGCTTAAGTTTGCAAAGTTGCACCTGAACAAACCACAAGACTTCTGGAACATTGTCCTTTGGACAGAAGAGATCAAAGTGTAGATGTTTGGCCATAATGCACAGCGCCACGTTTGGCAAAAACCAAACACAGCATATCAGCACAAACACCTCATACCAACTTTCAAGCAAGGGGTAGAGGGGTGATGATTTCGGCTTGTTTTGCAGCCACAGGACCTGGTAACCTTGCAGTCATTGAGTCAACCATTATCTCCTCTTTATACCAAAGTATTCTAAAGTCAAATGTGAGGCCATCTGTCCGACAGCGAAAGCTTGGCTGAAATTGGGTCATGCAACAGGACAATGATCCCAAGCACACCAGCAAATCTCCAACAGAATGGCTGAAAAAGAAAAGAATCAAGATGTTGCAATTGCCCAGTCAATGTCCAGACCTCAACCCAATTGAAATGCTGTGGCTGGACCTTAAGAGAGCTGTGCATAAACAAATGCCCACAACCCTCAATGAACTGGAGCAACGTTGTAAAGAAGAGTGGGCCAAAATTCCTCCACAACGATGTGAGAAACTGATAGTCATACAGAAAATGATTACTTCAAGTTATTGCTGCCAAAGGTGGTTCTACAAGCTATTGAATCATAAGGTATACTTAGTTTTTCACACATGGCTTCTCCATTTTGGCTTTATTTTTGTTAAATAAATCATGACACGGTGTAATATGTCATGTGTTGTTGTTCATCAGAGGTTGTATTTACCTAATTTTAAGACCTGCTAAGGAACAGATGATTGTTATGTCATTATATATGTAAAACCATAGAATTCAATGAGGGTGTACTTTCTTTTTCACACCACTTTACAGTATATTTTATATAACAAATATAATCCACAATAAGCACTCTGATAAATAACAATTGTACAAAAAAGTCTATTAAAGACCAAGAAAATTATGAACACGAGAACTAATAAAGAAGACAGATTAAAACCAAAGTGGGAACCTAAAGAAAACCTCATATAACATAAAGCAAAAAAAAAATACAATGTAATTAGAGAGACCTAATAATAAACCAATGACATGGAAAAAAATTAAATCCGAACGAATGCACTAACACAGACAGAGGGAACTATAAGTTCCCAATGAAAGTAAAGACCTGCAGGTCTAATAAATGCACACTTAGCAAAATGACCATCAATGACCTGCAGGTCACATCATGGAGCAGAACCTCTTCAGGATGAGGAAACATGCATGCACATATAGAGGAAAGCAGAGATCCTTACAATGATAGCCAAGAAAATCCCTGCATAATAATGATATGAGGCTAATATGATAGAACATAATTTCTCTGATGAGCTGTTGTTAATGAAAAAAATCAAGAGAAAACACAAATGGGGTAATACTGTTTGTGAGTAAAATGTAAGTAGAAGATATGATAATTAGACTCACATTTTATGAGAATAATGCAGGCCTTTCGGTTATTTTGAAGTAACCAGCTTATAAAATGTAATGCGTTGTCTCTGGGAAGGCAGGATACTCCCGAAATTAAGACATAGAGACATAATTGTAAATATAACTAACATATAACAATGTCACTTTATATGATTCAGTATCTTTCACAAGTTGAATTTAATTATGTATTAAACATGTATTTTCTCACCATAGATGTATCTTCAGCACATGACTGATCTGTGAACAAGAAGCAATGTAAGAAATGTCCCAAACATCATAAATTACATGAGGCGTTAATGGAAATATGTTCTAAGGACTTCAACATTGCACAAGTCTATATGAGAATTGGAACAAGATTACAAGAAACTCGGCAGATCATTCCTATACATCAACAGCATTTTACTAACCGTACAGACACCATACTACCAGACAAGACAAGGAGAGGGTTTAAAGACCTGAGACATGACAACCTACAGTGAGACATGCAGTAATGTTATGCAGCAAATAATCCATACAGGGAAGAAATCCTATATCTGCTCTGAATGTGGGAAAAGCTTATCTCACAAAGCAGGTCTTGTTGTACACCAAAGAATCCACACAGGGGTGAAGCCGTATAACTGTTCTGAATGTGGGAAAAGCTTCAGTAAGAAATCACATCTTGTTAGACACCAAATAATACACACAGGGGTGACTCCCTATAACTGCTCTGAATGTGGGAAAAGCTTCAGTTATAAAATAAGTCTAGTTGCACACCAAATAATCCACACAGGGAAGAAACCCTATAACTGCTCTGAATGTGGTGAAAATTTCAGTAATAAATCACATCTTGCTACGCACAAAGGAATCCATCCCGGGATGAAGCCTTATAATTGCTCTGAATGTGAGTATAGCTTCAGTCGTAAAACAAGTCTAGTTACACACCAAAGAGTCCACACAGGTGTGAAGCCCTATAACTGCTCTGAATGTGAGAAAAGCTTCAGCCATAAAGCAAGTCTGGTTATACACAAAAGAATCCACACAGGGGTGACTCCCTTTAAGTGCTCTGAATGTTGGAAAATCTTCCGTAAGAAATCGCATCTTATTAGACATGAAAGAATCCATACCGGGATGAAGCCCTATAACTGCTCTGAATGTGAGAAAAGCTTCAGTCGGAAATCGCATCTGGTTAGACACCAAAGAATCCACACAGCGGTGAAGCCTTAACTGCTATGAATGTGAGAAAAGCTTCAGTAAGAAATCACTAAGTGAATTATCTTGTGTTTGAAAAGATGTTAAGTCTCCCTGTAGCTACTAAATATACAAAATACCATTAAAAAAAAACCACACACAATAAATAGAAAAACAGTAGAAAAAACAAGGGGAGCGCGAATCAGGAACACAGCCACAAATAATAATAATAATATATGTGATCAAAACATTAAATACTATAATAGAGAGAATGCACTATTAATTGGTGACCCGAAAGATTAGAGGTCTGCGATCAGAGATTAATATGACACCAATGTGGTGGAAATATGGTGGTAAAATAAAATAAAACTATTTCAAATACTCATACGGGCTAGTGTGAGTACAAACTCGTCAGGGTTTTAACTCTGTAGAGGGGCTTCTCCTGGAGACACACACCTCCCGCCAGACCGCTACACAGATCCAGTTGGTTGTTTGTCCACCGGAGGTTTCCGAAGCCAGGAAGTGAGAGGTGCGTTTCAGACTGTAGTGTGCGTTCCAACACTTCAGCGTGCTGCAGACGCGGAAGAGAAGGAGTCGCCAGCGCAGAGAAGACCTCCAGAACCTGTCTATAGCCACCGAATGTATGTACGTGCTGTTTAGCCTTTTTATCATTATTAAATAAGTGTTTACTATACCTGTATTCTCCATTTGCATTTTGGGGTGATCTGGAGTTTTTTGATGACCTGAGTGCTGTGTAGCTGCCAGAAATTTAACGTGCAGTCCCAGGATGATCCTTTCTACAGAGTTTAAACCCCGATAGGATTTTACTCACACAGGCCCGTGTGAGTATATACGTTCATATATTTTAAAGTCTACCATTCCCCATTTCATGCCATTACTATATATAGCTATGTATACTCAGATTTTTATTATATTTTTTGGGTTACCTCGATGCCCTGAGGACTTGTGTGCTGTGTAGCGGTCTGTCGGGAGGTGTGTGTCTCCAGGAGAAGCCCCTCTACAGAGTTAAAACCCGATGAGTTTGTACTCACACTAATCGCCAAGAAGTCTGTCCTGCGCTTCAGTGTATGTGGGTAGGTCACTTGAATATTTCAGACACTGGGGCAGTGTGCGAGGGAGCTCAGCATGGCTACGGAGTTGACCGGTGCAGGGGGATATACAATCTTACCTCACCTGCATGTCCGGTCTGGGACCCGCTCACCTCGGCTGCTCCTGCGAGCCGCCGTCTGGAGTGTCAGGATACAAGAGAAGTTTCGGCGCAACTGCGCATGCCTGAGTCAGTGAAGCTCCCGGATGTTCTTCAAACAACTTTATTGTTTCTCCCCTCAGAGGGGGAGATTGCGGTGTAGCCCTTGTGTGTCATTGTTTCAATAAAGTTGTTTGAAGAACATCCGGGAGCTTCACTGACTCAGGCATGCGCAGTTGCGCCGAAACTTCTCTTGTATCTTGTACTCACACTAGCCCGTGTGAGTATTTGAAATAGTTTTATTTTATTTTACCACCATATTTCCACCACATTGGTGTCATATTAATCTCTGATCACAGACCTCTAATCTTTCGGGTCACCAATTAATAGTGCATTCTCTCTATTATAGTATTTAATGTTTTGATCACATATATTATTATTATTATTTGTGGCTGTGTTCCTGATTCGCGCTCCCCTTATTTTTTCTACTGTTTGTCATGTCTCAGGGAGGAAAGGTTATCTCCCTCATAGGGTTGTGAGTTGCGGGCGGTGGATCCCTAGACGTTCATACCACACGAAGAAGGGGACACGGGTTCTCCGAAATTGGTAACAATTTTCCACTTATTCATCCCTCCCTATCAATAGTGATAGGTTTTTCTTTAGAGAGCGCCCAGGCACTTTTTGTCTCTACAATAAAAAGAAAAACATTCTAGGGAGAGGACAATTGCCAAAGCTCACCTTGATATGCAGGTTTTTTTTGCAGTAACACTGATTGCATAGGTTGCTGTGGCATACTGTACATAGGCATGCGTTGTACGTTAATGGAGTTATTTACTGTTAAAGTGCTAATCAAGAGAACAAAGGACAGCTATATATATATATATATATAGATATATATACACACACACAATCACTGTTCGACAAATCCGGTCAACACGGACGATAGGATTTTGGCTGCTAGCGTCTTACAATTCCCCTGCTCAAATTTTTTTTCCCCGGATCGAAAAAAATCAATTAAAAAATCCCCCTACCTCATTGGGCAGACGCGTGTTGGCGTGCTGCCAGGACTTTTTTTTTTTTTTTGCACGCCGGCACCCGGGAGACGTCAACGCGGCCCTCGACTCCCTCTTCAAAGAGAGCCTAAGATAACCGCAGGACCCACAGAGACCCGCTAACCCAGGCCCCGTCTTGCCCTGCAGCGGATCCCGGACAGTCCTCAGTGCCACAGCGTCCAGCCAAGTCGTGCGACCGGTGGAGAGGGGACAAAGGCCGAATACCGGCAGAGGCGAGGTAAGCCGGGGAGGCGGCAACAGCTAGTTGGGCGGCGGAGATCTGACTAGGAGCTCCTGTTCCGACGCTGAAGGGCACTCTTGGCCGCTGACTAGCAGTGTACCGGTTCCCTATCCCCATGCAGAGTAAAACCTTGCTGGAACAGCTCTTGCAGGTTCAGTTGTGTGTGTGTGTGTGTGTGTGTGTGTGTGTGTCACGCCCAGTCAGTCATAGTCGGTCACTCACCCAGTCAGTCAGTCAGTCAAACACCCAGTCGGTCAGTCAAGTGTCAGTCACCCACTGTCACAGTAGACCAGGGCTTACCAACACTTTAATACGGGATTCTGGATTGAGCACACAAGATGAGTAAATAAATTGTAATTTATTTCCTTTTAAGACAAACACAATACTTCACAATTACAGTCAATATACACTTACTGGGATGGGGAAACAAAATAAAATGTTCATGGAACGAAACAAAGTCTCTCGGCATCCCTGCAAGTGGGTGCGCGATGTGAGCCGTGCGACAGTCCTTGGCAAGGGGCGCAACTTGCGAGCCCTATATCTCCGCCAAACGGAAGTCTTTCATAATGTCCTTACAGGATTCGTTCGGGAATCCTTAGCTCAAACGAATTCTGGAAGAGGGGCAATTCTTTGTTATGGTGTAGTTAACCCCTCACACTACGGAACCACTGACGCTGTACTTGGACGCTTCTTGGTAAAATCTGAGATGAATCTGACTGGGACTGGGCTGCAGGCATTTTTATAGGGTTAAGGGCCCTATACCTGACATATACACCCAATCTTCTCGTGGGAATCATTTTTCCCACCTATCCTAGACTTGCCAATAACTTACAAAGAGGGCAGAAGTTGCTTCCCGTTTTGCACAGAGCATGTGCTAACCTCACACCTGAGCTACTTGGCATACCGAGCCCAACCTCTTACCTGGCGACAGCAAGTCTGGGGTTTGGCTACCAAGTGTGAAGTGCCCATACTTCACACCGGTATCTGGTACTTAACAATATCCCGGCCACCCTAATACCTAGGGTCTCTGAGGCTTTTCAACTCTGGACTTCTCTTAGACACTGGGGCACCACCTTAGCAGGGTGCCCTTTGAAATCCATAGATGAAAAAATCCCTCAGCTCATTCATCCATAACATATGGGCATGTTAATGGCTTCATTGCCGGACCGGCAGAAAGGGGTTCCTGCCTTTGCATTTAAAACACAATTGAAATACAGTATGTTTATAAATGTATGTTCTGCATACGTAACAAATATAAAATTCATATGTATGTCCATGGCACATGTGTAACTAACTGCACTCCAAAAATTAGAGTGCTAGCTCTTTCCTAGTGCAAGTAATCCACTTAATTGAATGGGCTCTGTGATGTGGTTTGCGGTTTGACCTATAATTGGTCTGTGTTACAAGCCGGCATACAATGTATCCATGCTGGCTTTTAATCGGTAACTGCGGACACAAGCCAACAATTCAGCTCAAGTGGATAACAAGACCGCTGGATACATTTTGACAGAGGGCACTTCAGCTACACCGCAAACCACTTATCCAATTGACTTTGCGGTTTAGAGGTCTACGGCTTAGGAAGTGATACCTATGCTTCAAAGCAGCCACTTATTCACAGGAACGCGTATTCACTTAGCGCTTGGTTCAGCGCTAGAAGCTCCCCCTTGTGTCACAAATACAGTTAGCACATTTTCATTCATTCACTGTAACTGCAGCTAGCTTCTTAGCTGCAAAAAAGGGACAAAAAAGATAGTGTAGGGGAAAACATGATATTATGGGGACAATACAGTTTAACCCCTTCAGTCCCAACAGGGACTAGGGTTAACCAGCCGGGCATAATACTTTTATTATTGGCTTGGTTAACCCTCTCCCGCCATACCCATCCAGTCAGTTAGTCATCCACCCAGTCAGTCAGACACCCACCCAGACTGGTCACACACTCACACACACAATTCTTATTAGGAATTTATTCAATTATTTTAAAGTGGGGCAGGGCTAGGTGCCGAGTAGATTTTTTTTTTTTTTGGTTCGGCGATTAGATTTTTGGGTTATTTGTCGACGTGTGTGTGTGTGTGTGTGTGTGTGTGTGTGTGTGTGTGTGTGTGTGTGTGTGTGTGTGTGTGTGTGTGTGTGTGTGTGTGTGTGTGTGTAAAACACAATAGGTGCTGACAGTTCCTAAGAATAAAGGATCTTCCTTATGGTGTTAAATTAAGGGATAAAACCCTCTAGGATTTAAATAAGGGTATATAATAAACAATTCAGCTAGCGCTCTTACCTGTGCATACAATAAATATATAATATGCAATAAAATATAAGTATCGTTACCTCAAATTATGAAAACCTTTAATACATATATAAGTTCAAATAGGTCAAATTACAATAAAATCAGAGTCCAAACCAGTCCATGCTTCTTTAAACTGGATCTAACCCTCATGTCCGAAGAGAACTATAGAAACAAAAGAAAAGAAAAAAGCGCAAGACCCATAGTGCAGTATGGTCAGTTTTATGTGAAGAAATACAGTTAAAAACACTTACAAAAGTAAGTTGGTATTGGGCACATCAATATGTGAGGTAGTCTGAATTGGAGTATCCACCGGAACAGACGCTGTCCTTTTTGCTACATTATTATGTATTGAATGTAATATATATCCAATTTGTTGTTTTAATGATCCTTTATAAGCACTTTATTTAGTACATTTAGTGCTTGTAATTCATAGCTGTTGCTCTAAGGAATAACAGTGGTGTCTGACTTATAAAGGAGTTAACAAATAACTCGGAAACCATTAGTAGGTGTTACCTCCACAACATTAATGTTTTTAAATTATATTTATTAATAAAGATTTAATTATATTAAGTCAGTATCTATTTATGCATTTCATCACTGGATATACCAGGGACAACCGCTATGGGTGCTAATCATATACTGTTTTCTATTTGTGGTTAGCCGGAGTAAGCAACTATATATATATATATATATATATATATATATATATATATATATATATATATATATATATATATATATATATATATATATATATATATATATATATATATATATATATATATATATATATATGTGTGTGTGTGTACAATAGCAACCTTGCAGCTATAGCTCCCCTGATGAAGAGGAGAAACTCCGAAACACGTAGGGCCTTATCGGCTAAGGTTGCCCACGAGTCTGAATACTTTTGGGAGTACACAGAGACCAGTTTGTTTGATCCACGGGGGATTTACTATCGGCTGAAGCCCAACCCCTGACTGACGGCTTGCGAGAGGTACGTGCTGATGTCACAAGCCAAGTGATGCGGAAGCGGAACCATGCTGGTATCGAGAGGAGGGTAACAGTGACTGAGAGGAAACTCCCGGCAGGAAAGCAAAGAGGACTGCATCTGTTCCGGTGGATACTCCAATTCAGACTACCTAACATATTGATGTGCCCAATACCAACTTACTTTTGTAAGTGTTTTCAACTGTATTTCTTCACATAAAACTGACCATACTGCACTATGTGTGCATTATACACCCATATGGTTCTGTTAACTTTGTACTTTTAATGAAAACATTGATTTTTGACCTCAATTAGCAACATACAGTATATTCAATAAGCATGTAAAATTACTAGTCATTTAAAATGTAAAATACCTACATTTTAATTATAGGAAAAATAGGAATATTTTTTTCATTGGTTTGAAGATTATATGGAAGATTATTTATCCAACTTTACCAGATTCAAAAATAGCACCAAAATTAGCAAAAGAGAACAGCAGCTGATTGCAATGTTACAATTCTGATACATCAAGAAAAATGTAAGGCGGGTTTGGCCTGAAGACTGATTAATAACTTCCTCCTCCTTCTGTATTCCTTCCTGATAGTTATTCCTTTTCAAACATGGCTTTGCAATCCACTGATTCAGGAAATTTATGATAAAAAATTGATTATTCCTTTTTCTTGGACCTTTAAAAAGATGTGAGACCTACGACTGTACTCACGCCATTCTAGGGGTAGAATTAAGGAACATAAATACACTGACGTGGACCGACAGGTGATGGCTAGTAAAAAAAGTTAGGGAATAAACAGGCTAAACTAATTCCAGGAGCAGCCCGTGAGGGGGAATAGTCAGATTAGTCTTTGTAAGGCAGAATGATTCCTTCCAAGGGGTACTCTGTTTTGTGAGTCGTTAGGGTACTGATCAGGAACATTATCTTGAGTTTTGCCATGTTTATATCCCAGTTTGATATGTTACTTTTATGGCTGAAGCACTTCTCCTTTATCTGCAGTATATGACTCACGTGTATTACTGCTGTGAAGAGCTCTGTATATTAATGGCACTATATAAATAAAAAACAGAATAAATGCTGCACACCATAAACTGAAAAATCTAATGATACTTGCTGTTACCGGTGCTCCTGATCCAGGGGGGTCCCTGTGAAAGACTCCAAAGTCAACAAAAAACGGAGGGTTCAGGGCTCTACGGATTTAAAAAAATTTATTAATCAAATGCACAACGTTTCAACCATCAAAAAGTGGTCTTTCTCAAGTGAAGATAACAACAACAGTGAAATGTTCAACATATATAGTGATGAGCGTTCGCGCATGCGCAGTTGATGGGATACCGAGATCCCCTGATGTGGAGGTCATATGACTCTCTGGGAGGTGGGACTGTCTACAGATGACGTCATCTGAAGACGATGAAGACCCGGATGAGCGCCTGCAAGTGCAATACAACATGGACAGAGACATTACACTGGGGAGTTACTGGATGTTTTCTACGTATTTTCACCTGCGTTGGGGACTACATATGTTGGACATTTCACTGTTGTTATCTTCACTTGACAAAGACCACTTTTTGATGGTTGAAACGTGCATTTGATTAATAAATTCTTTAAAATCCGTAGAGCCCTGAACCCTCCGTTTTTTGTTTACTATATAAATAAAGACATACAGCAGCGGCAGCTTTTATTCGAGTAAAAGCCGCCGGCTGCATGCGTCTGGGAAGCGGGTAGCCGCGGCGCGTGGCGGCGCACTGTGACGTCACAGTAACATGCGCGCCCGGCTTCCCCGTCTTCCCCGGCTTCCGCAGGCTTCCCCGACACCCCTGGAGATCAAATGAAGGTAAGCGGGGGTGCGGGGAAGCAGAGCGGCATAGCAGGAGCCTTGTACGGGGTCGGGAAGGGATTTAAATTGCGCGCGAAGTGGAGGGGGGGTGCGTGGGGGAAACGCGGCGGCGCGCGGTTGTTACTGGCGGCAGCTGGGGTAGATCCCGGCTTGCCGGCGGCATTCAGTGCAATAAAAGATGTCGCTACTGTACATACTGTACATGCATTAGTAAATAGGAAGGAGCTGTCTATTTCTGCAATATTTCGTATATCCAACGGGTGGCAGTAGAGTTCAGTTTTTTTCATAGTGTCTGTGTTAGCACTGTATCTGTTCTTGTATAGGGCGCTAAATCCGTGGGAGATGCAAAGTAACCCCGGAAGAAGCAGAGCGAATCAGCCAAAACGTACGTCGGGTCACGTGGTGGCGTGTGACATCACACGCCATGAGCAGCCAACAGCAAGGCAGCAGAGGAGAATATATATTTTATAAAAGCCTGCGTTTCAAACAGCTGATGCACCAAAGATACAACAGCACGGACCATGCATCAACGTGACACTTTGCATCTCCTGCAGATTTACTACTCCAGCTCCTACTGTATACGCAACAGAGGTTTGCAGCACAACCACTGCAATGACCACTATACAAGTGATAGAGAACTGGATAATAAAGATCATCCCTTAGGTGCATCAGAGTCCATGAAAGAGTCGCTGCCAGAACAGTGTAATAGTGATGAGGAAACTTGTGAAAGCAGCTGGCCCAGCATAGGGCACCAAATGTTGCTTAACTCACGGTTGTGGGGAGTAGTGAAGTGTGGATCTTTTCCTCAGCGTCTCTGGCCGTGGCGTTGCACCGCCAACCCCACCGCAGCTGGAAGTCTGGTGGGGCGGTCACGCGACCGGCGGTGTCCTCCTCACTGGATGATGAGAGCGGGCCGTGAAGTTCCACGCCAGCTGAGCTTCCAGTCCTGGCAGTGAAGCCGTTAGCTCCGGTGTGCAGGCAGCATGCTGTAGGGTGGTCACGTGACCGGCAGCTCTCCCCTCCGTGGGCGGCGACTCAGTGGCGTGCAGTCCAGCAAACAAAACTGTATGAAGTCCTCCAGCAGCAGCAGGAGAAATCGCGGAGCACAGCCAAATAAACAGGACAGGGTAAACGTGGGTGGTGACTTCAAGAAGGTTTATTGAACAGACAGGTACAGATACAGGATCATCTAACGCGTTTCAGCCCGAGGGCCTTTGTCAAAGAATGATCAAGCAGCATGGGGAACACATACATATAGGTTGTGTTAACACAGAACACCTGCACAAGATACAGATCAGGTGGGGTTAAGTGATCAACAACATACCCATATATGGGGGTTAATAAAAGACGTTTAAAAACAAGGTAGTGCCAGCAAAGCATGATCTTATTTCAACATCTAGACAATGTTGATCAAAGTAACATATTATCAATATAATAGAAAACACTTGAATGGTGTCAATAGATATACAGATGCTTATTTGGCTCAGAATAAAAATGTAACAAAAACATAAAAACAAACAGTTGTCTGGTGTCAATTATTTTGATTAAATCTATAATACATCACAATGTGGATATCTCTGTTTGAATGGTTATTAGATGTACAAGATGAGCAAGATGTATATGGTGTAATACTGTATAAATCATTACTGAACTGGTTGAATGTCTAACCTTGAAAAAGAACAGATAGGGAGGGGGGGGAGAGGGGGGGGAGGGGGAAGGGGAGGGGTATGAAGGAGGAGGGAGGGGGGGGGGAGGGGGGGGATGAAGGGGGAAAGGGAAGGGGGGGGGAAGAGGGGGTGGGGAGGGGGGGGTTGAACTGAGGAACCTATAACAAGATATAGATAACAATACTTAGTCATGTAAAAAGTGCTGTAATTCCCAGTCAACATTTAGACCGTTTGGTTGCAATGTATCTAGCTGAAAAATCCATTGCATTTCCATTTTATTCAATCTATTGAGACGGTCTCCTCCTCTGATGTATGTTGGAATATGTATAATACCAAAGAATCTAAAATTCTTTATACCACCATTGGGGCAGTTTGCAAAATGTTTGGATACTGGGTGAAATAGGTCTTTTTTAAGTATCAGTCTGACATGTTCAGATATTCTGATATGAAGTGGGCGGATGGTTCTGCCGATGTATTTGGCATTACAGCCACACTGTATAGCATACACCACATAACTTGTGTGACAATTAATGAATGTGGGGATTCTATAATTGGACACTGTAGACACTGTAGCTATTCTTTTGGTAGGAACTGCATATTGGCAGCATTTACAAAACCCGCATTTAAAGAACCCTTTGGGTATAGTCGAAATACGTGTTGTGGGTGAGGACTGGAAAAGGCTTCTAAAAAGGGATGTAGCCAGGGTATTGGCTTTTTTAATGCAAATCTAGGTTTTTGTACATAGGGTTCTAGCTCTGGATCTAGTTTTAGTATGTTCCAGTGTTTGGATATGATGTACCTAATCTGTGATGCCTGTCTGCTAAACTTGGTTATGAACAGGGGGTTCTCTTCAAAGGAAGTTTTATTCCGCAATTTTTTCTTTTTCCTTTTTAGTAACGCAGATCTTTTAGTACAATCCGCGTATACAAAGGCCTGTTCTATATCCATGTTAGAGTAACCTCTGTCAGCAAATTTAAGGCTAAGGTTCTTAGAGTGTTGGAGAAAATTGTTTTGATCCGAGCATAATCTTTTGTAGCGCAAAAATTGCCCTTTGGGTATCCCTCGGATCATAGATCTCGGATGGCAGCTCTTAGCATAAAGGTAAGAATTTCTTGAGTGGGGTTTGGTGGTTATATCAGTGGAGATCATGGATTCTGGGTCACCATGGAGTGTCACATCTAGGAAATTGATGTGTTTGGGGTCAGTATTGAATGTAAAGTGTAAATCTAAATCATTAATATTCAAAGTGTCAATGAAAGTGTGCAGAGTGTCAAGTGCGCCATCCCAAATAAAAAACAAATCTATATAGCGCTTGTAGAATATAATATTAGAACGAAAAATATTGGTGTCACCGAAAATGTGTGTGCTCTCCCATAGGCCCATAAAAAGGTTGGCATATGAGGGCGCAAATGACGTCCCCATAGCTGTACCCCGTGTCTGAAGATAGAAAAGTGAGTCAAATAAAAAATAGTTGTGAGTCAATAAGAATAAAATAGAGTCATTGATAAAAGTGGTTTGTGCAGTGGAAAGAGAAGATAGTTCCAAAAAGTGATAAATGGCTTTTAGGCCGTGTTCATGTGCAATGATTGTATATAGTGATGTGACATCCATGGTGACCCACCTGTAGCTATCTTTCCAAACAACATTCTCCAACTCAATCAGTAATGCAGTAGTGTCTTGTAGGAAGGACGGCAGTGACTGTACAATTGGCTGCAAAAAATGGTCGACATAGCGAGAGACCCCATCTCCCAAAGATCCAATGCTAGAGACGATGGGTCGCCCCGGAGGGTTCTCTAGAGACTTATGGATCTTTGGGAGATGGTGGAATATCGGTATGATGGAGAATTCACATTTAAGATATTTTCTCTCTTTGTTGCTCAGAACCTGTAGAACATCCCCAAGTTCAAGCAGTGTCTCCAATTCCTCCAAAAACCTCTTTGTAGGATCAGTTCTTAACCTAGTGTAAAATGTGTTGTCACTCAAAAGTCTAATGGCTTCATTCCTATATTTGCTGCTAGATTGGACAATGATGGCTCCCCCCTTGTTAGCATTTTTTATCACGATAGAGCTATCATTTTTTAATAATTCTAAATCAGTTTTTTCTTGTTTAGTTAGATTTTGTGTTTTATAAGCAGCCCCTGGAAAGGAGAAACCCCTTGCCAGGAGTCTCAGGTATCTATCAACCAGACATTCAAACGTGGAGATACATGATCCCTTTGAACTGTTTGGAATGAAGGAAGACCGTGTTTTTAATCCTGAGTCAACGTGACCAAAAAAGGGGGGGGATTCTATTTGTGCATCTGTACTACATTCCTCAAAAAGTGTATGCATATCTATATTAAAGGCATGTTCTTGGAAAGTACACACATCCCTATTGTACAACACATTAGCGGGCTCAGTTTCATCAACCAATTGATTGGCTGTTGTTTGGCCCCTCTTGGAAAATAACTTTTTTAACGCCAGTTTGCGTGTATATTTTTGCAAATCTATGATTGTGTTGAAGAGATCAAAATTCTCTTGCGGTGCGAAATTTAAACCCTTATTTAGAAGCACAATTTGTTGTGGGGTAAGCGGTGTGTCAGAAATATTGATGATATTACTGAGGGAGGGATCTAGGAGTATTTTTTCCTCTTGTTGTTTGAGCCTGATGTTTTCTCTGCTCTTTTTCCCCTTCTACACCCTTTCCGTTTTTTGACGGTGCATGTTGTGTACTGGAGAGATTGGTTTTAGATCTCTCATCTTTATGACTAGAGATATATGTATTTTTGAAATACCCATCATCAGAATCTCTGTTATCTCTAGTATTTTGTTTTGAGAAGGACACTGATGGTCTGTCCATATTGTCAGAAGAATCTGTGTCGAAGCTAGACCTTCGTTCTGTATATGGGGATTTCAAAATTGATTTAGTAATAGATTTTGAACTAGCATGGTCACTATCAGCAGACATCTTGCGAGGCGTAGATTGAAAAATTGCTCTAGGCCTGTCAAGATCTCTACCTGAACCCAATCTCTCCCAAGAGTACACTTGATTCCTATCATAATCTGATTTGTCTCTAAAAAAAATTTTTGCGCTACAAAAGATTATGCTCGGATCAAAACAATTTTCTCCAACACTCTAAGAACCTTAGCCTTAAATTTGCTGACAGAGGTTACTCTAACATGGATATAGAACAGGCCTTTGTATACGCGGATTGTACTGAAAGATCTGCGTTACTAAAAAGGAAAAAGAAAAAATTGCGGAATAAAACTTCCTTTGAAGAGAACCCCCTGTTCATAACCAAGTTTAGCAGACAGGCATCACAGATTAGGTACATCATATCCAAACACTGGAACATACTAAAACTAGATCCAGAGCTAGAACCCTATGTACAAAAACCTAGATTTGCATTAAAAAAAGCCAATACCCTGGCTACATCCCTTTCTAGAAGCCTTTTCCAGTCCTCACCCACAACACGTATTTCGACTATACCCAAAGGGTTCTTTAAATGCGGGTTTTGTAAATGCTGCCAATATGCAGTTCCTACCAAAAGAATAGCTACAGTGTCTACAGTGTCCAATTATAGAATCCCCACATTCATTAATTGTCACACAAGTTATGTGGTGTATGCTATACAGTGTGGCTGTAATGCCAAATACATCGGCAGAACCATCCGCCCACTTCATATCAGAATATCTGAACATGTCAGACTGATACTTAAAAAAGACCTATTTCACCCAGTATCCAAACATTTTGCAAACTGCCCCAATGGTGGTATAAAGAATTTTAGATTCTTTGGTATTATACATATTCCAACATACATCAGAGGAGGAGACCGTCTCAATAGATTGAATAAAATGGAAATGCAATGGATTTTTCAGCTAGATACATTGCAACCAAACGGTCTAAATGTTGACTGGGAATTACAGCACTTTTTACATGACTAAGTATTGTTATCTATATCTTGTTATAGGTTCCTCAGTTCAACCCCCCCCCCCCTCCCCACCCCCTCTTCCCCCCCCCTTCCCTTTCCCTTCATCCCCCCCCTCCCCCCCCCTCCCTCCTCCTTCATACCCCTCCCCTTCCCCCTCCCCACCCTCTCCCCCCCCCCCCTCCCTATCTGTTCTTTTTCAAGGTTAGACATTCAACCAGTTCAGTAATGATTTATATTACACCATATACATCTTGCTCATCTTGTACATCTAATAACCATTCAAACAGAGATATCCACATTGTGATGTATTATAGATTTAATCAAAATAATTGACACCAGACAACTGTTTGTTTTTATGTTTTTGTTACATTTTTATTCTGAGCCAAATAAGCATCTGTATATCTATTGACACCATTCAAGTGTTTTCTATTATATTGATAATATGTTACTTTGATCAACACTGTCTAGATGTTGAAATAAGATCATGCTTTGCTGGCACTACCTTGTTTTTAAACGTCTTTTATTAACCCCCATATATGGGTATGTTGTTGATCACTTAACCCCACCTGATCTGTATCTTGTGCAGGTGTTCTGTGTTAACACAACCTATATGTATGTGTTCCCCATGCTGCTTGATCATTCTTTGACAAAGGCCCTCGGGCTGAAACGCGTTAGATGATCCTGCAGCTGTACCTGTCTGTTCAATAAACCTTCTTGAA
>NC_134494.1:2159384-2162085 GCF_040206685.1 Ascaphus truei
ACTACAAATAAGCTGTGAGTGTCATGAAAGTTCTAATACCACACAAATGGATACCCTCCTGGAAAAATAAATGTAAAAATATAATATAAAAAATACGAAAAAATGAAAAATATAAAAATAAAAATAACCAAACCAAGGGTCCATATATTAGGATCTGGCTGCTCTCCGCAAGGACCAACGACCTCCCAGAAATCTGCGAACAACAAGAAAAGAAAGCGCCCGATCCTAGTGCAGCATGAAAATACAATTTAATAAAAAATGATAGAACCAACAAATGCAAACTCACAAACGAATAAAAGGTAAAAGCATGTAATGAGTATACTCATTCGCCAACCGCCCACGATGTGACTCTGCTTGCACGCCAATCTCTCCTTCCGTGTAGTCCCAGCTCTTCTGAACCGACATCCGGCAGGGGATACAGGAATTGCACAGCCACATTGTGACCCGAAGTCCTCCGCACTCTCCGTGTAATCCGGATGTGAAGTCTGTTGCTTGTGACCCCGCAAGGCAATGGATAGTCGAACACCTCACAAATGTCCCACAAGTGTCCATGGTGTATAGGCAGTGACCAATGAGTATATGAGTATAGCAATAGCTAAAAAAAACTCTTCCCTACGCGTTTCTTCACTCTAACGGTGATTTCATCAGGGGATCCCTGATATATATGTATGTGTGTGTGTATATATATATATATATATATGTGTGTGTATGTGTGTATATATATATATATATATATGTGTGTGTGTGTGTGTATATATATGTATATATGTGTATATGTGTGTGTATATATGAATATGTGTGTGTGTATATATATATATATATATATATATATATATATGTGTATATATATATATATATATATATATATATATATATATATATATACACAGTGTTTGACAAATCACCCAAAAACTTACTCGCCCAACCAAAAAATCTACTCGCCACCTAGTCCCGCCCCCAACCCCGCTTTAAAATAAAATATATAAATAAAATACATTTAATAAATTCCTAGTCAGAACAACATTCATTTTTTACATAAATGTATTTATTGTATTACATTATTCTACAATTAGTCCTTGTTACTGTGTGTGTGTGTGTGTGTGTGTGTGTGTGTGTGTGTGTGTGTGTGTGTGTGTGTGTGTGTGTGTGTGTGTGTGTGTGTGTGTGTGTGTGTGTGTGTGTGTGTGTGTGTGTGTGTGTGTGTGTATGTGTGTATGTCAGATCTAGAAATAAAAGCCAGGTGTGAATGACTAGTTTCCTGAACCTCTTAACCAGTGTCTGGACGTCCCCGCTTCATAATATCTTGAGAGAGAGAGAGTGGGGGGGGAGAGAGAGAGAGGGTGTGGGGGGGAGAGAGAGGGTGTGGGGGGGGACAGAGGGTGTTTGGGGGGAGAAAGAGGGTGTGGGGGGGACAGAGAGGGTGTGGGGGGAGAGACGGTGGGTGACACACACAGAGGGTGGGTAATACACAGAGAGAGGGTGACTGACTGACTGGGGGGGGGGTGGTGACTGATTGGGGGGGTACCTCTGGTGTCACACACATACACATGCTCCCATACACACATACACATGCTCCCATACACACATACACATGCTCCCATACACACATACACATGCTCCCATACACACATACATACACTTGCTGCCATACACATGCTGCCATACACTTGCTCCCATACACACATACATACACTTGCTGCCATACACTTGCTGCCATACACACATACATACACATGCTGCCACACACATGCTCACACACACATGCTGCCACACACACATCCTCACACACACACACACACGGGGGGGGAAGGAAAGGCCGCGACCAGCACCCCCACCACGCTCCTCCCCCACCCACCCGCGCCCATCTCACGCTCGTGGGGAGGGGCAGGCCGACCCCCCCCCCATACCTTACGCGGGCATATTGGAAGCTTTGGGGAGGCAGGGTGGGGGGGAGGCAGGGTGGGGGGGAGGCAAGTGGCGAGGTATCCCCCAGGGGACAGTCAGCCCCGCAGTGGCCGCCACTATCCTGCTCCCTCGCCGGCATGTCTTCACAATGCGCGGCCAAGCAGCTTTGCAGACTGCTTCTTCCCCCCAGCCCGCGGCGGCATGAAGCTAGCAGGCGGGGAGGCGGTAGGGTAGGTGGGAGTCATGTGGTGAGGGCCGAGGCCGCCCCCGCCCCCCGCACGCCAACCGGGCTGCAGCAGTGGGGACCTCCCGCCCCGGGCAGCGATCGATGGATCGAGGGGAAGGGGACAGGAGCAGGGGAAGGGGATAGGAGCAGGGGAATGGGACAGGAGGAGGGAAGTGGACAGGAGCAGGGGACAGGTGCAGGGGACAGGAAAGGGGAATGGGACAGGAGCAGGGGACGGGAGCAGGGGACAGGAGAAGGGGAATGGGACAGGAGAGCTGCCGCGGTGGGGAGTAGGGAGCCATGTGGGCACCAGGGGATCGCAGGGAAGGAGCAGAGGGGCCGCAGCATGGCGTGCGTGTACTTACTTTTGATGTCCGGGCAGAAAGAATGGCCGCTCGTTGGGGGGGGGCTCATATAGAGCCTGGCCGCGCGCCCACAAAGCCTGGGAGCGCGCGCCAATCAGGTAGGGGGAGTTTTTTAATTTTTTTATTTTCAGCGCGAGCAGGGAAAATTTGAGCGCGAACGGGGGAAATTTAAAAAAAAACACGTTTGCTGCTTGGCCAATATTTA
>NC_134494.1:2164785-2197285 GCF_040206685.1 Ascaphus truei
ATATGCGGTGGTATCTTATAGTCTGGCTGTGTATGATACCTTGTTTTGTATGAGTGGGATGGAAGCTGGAGTTGTGGAGGTAACTGCATCTGTCAGTTGGTTTCTTGTATACAGATGTGTGTAGTTTGCCATCTTTCAGTTACATAGTTACATAGTAGATGAGGTTGAAAAAAGACTTCCGTCCATCAAGTTCAACCTATGCTAAATTTAGACAACAGATACTTTATCCTATATCTATACTTATTGATCCAGAGGAAGGCAAACAAAAAACCCCATTAAGGGGAAAAATTAATTCCTTCCTGACTCCAAGAATTGGCAATCGGATTAATCCCTGGATCAACATCCTTCCCATGTATATTTATTTGGTATATCCCTGTATACCTTTCCCATCTAAAAAGATGTCCAACCTTTTTTTGAACAAATCTATTGTATCTGCCATCACAGTCTCCATGGGTAATGAATTCCACATTTTAACTGCCCTTACTGTAAAGAACCCTTTTCTTTGTTGCTGGTGAAATTTCCTTTCCTCCAACCTTAAGGGATGGCCCCGAGTCCTTTGTACTGCCCGTGGGATGAATAGTTGTTTTGAAAGCTCCTTGTATTGTCCCTGAATATATTTGTATATAGTTATCATATCCCCTCTTAGACGCCTCTTTTCTAATGTAAATAAATCTAATTTAGCTAGCCTCTCCTCATAAGTTAGATTGTCCATCCCCTTTATTAATTTGGTGGCTCTTCTCTGCACTCTCTCTAGTTCCATAATGTCTTTTCTTAGGATTGGTGCCCAAAATTGTACTCCATATTCAAGGTGTGGTCTTACTAATGCTTTGTAAAGGGGCATAATTATGTTTACTTCCCTTCCATCCATTGCCCGTTTGATGCAAGATAAGATCTTGTTTGCCTTTGCAGCTACTGCATGACATTGGGCACTATTGCTATGCCTGCTGTCTACAAGCACTCCTAAATCCTTCTCCATCAAGGATTCCCCCAATATATCTCCATTTAATTTGTAAGTCGCCTTTTTATTCTTGTATCCCAAATGCATAACCTTACATTTATCTGTATTAAACCTCATCTGCCATTTACCTGCCCACGTTTCCAGTCTCTCCAAGTCCTTCTGAAGAGAAATTACATCCTGCTCTGATTCTATTACCTTACACAATTTAGTATCATCAGCAAAGATGGAGACTTTGCTCTGGATCCCAACCTCAAGGTCATTAATAAACAAGTTAAAAAGCAGGGGTCCCAGTACCGATCCCTGAAGTACTCCACTCACGACTTTAGCCCAACCTGAAAAAGTTCCATTTATGACAACCCTCTGTTGTCTGTCCTTTAACCAGTTTTCAATCCAGGTGCATATATTATTACTGAGTCCAACTTTCTTTATTTTGTACACCAACCTCTTGTGTGAAACCGTATCAAAAGCCTTTGCAAAATCTAAGTAGACCACATCAACAGCATTACCCTGGTCTAGATTCCTACTTACCTCCTCAAAGAAACAAATAAGGTTAGTTTGGCAAGATCTATACTTCATAAATCCATGCTGACTATTACTAATAATTTTATTTTCCATTAGGTATTCCTGAATATTATCCCGTATTAAACCTTCAAGTAGTTTCCCTACTATTGAAGTCAGGCTTACAGGTCTGTAATTTCCCGGTTGTGATCTAGCTCCCTTTTTAAATATAGGCACCACATCTGCTTTACGCCAATCTTGTGGTACTGAGCCTGTGGAAATGGAGTCCTTGAATATTAAATATAATGGTTTTGCTATTACAGGCATACCCCGGTTTAAGGATACTCACTTTATGTACACTCACGAGTAAGTACATATCGCTCAATAGGCAAACGGCAGCTCACGCATGCGCCGGTCAGCACGTCCTGAACAGCAATACCAGCTCCCTACATGTACCGAAGCTGTGCGCAAGCGGGGAGACTATAGAGCCTGTTACAAATGCGTTATTTACATCAGTTATGCATATATATGACGATTGCAGTACAGTACATGCATGATAAGTGGGAAAAAAGTAGCGCTTCACTTTAAGTACATTTTCGCTTTACATACATGCTCCGGTCCCATTGCGTACGTTAATGCGGGGTATGCCTGTACAATTTTTGATATCTTCTACTGAGTGCTGCTCCTTATTGACGTTCTGCTGGACGGTAATGTACTGTTAACATTTTTATGGGGCTAGCACCAGGTCCTTCGGATTATTGCTATTGGAGTGCTTGCTTTTCTTTTTACACACACACAGACACACTCACACACATAAATAAATATATATAAAACCCCATTAGGGACATTAATGCTTTAAGAGCAAGATACCAAATAATCTTTTTGATTATTAATATATAATTAAAAGGGACCCTCAAACACAATGACCGGAAGCCGGAAACACAGCCCAGCATACATCTCTCCATGCTTCTTTGAGTTGTCTAAAGCTTCTAAAATATCTTCACATTTATGATCCAAGTTTCACATCCACACATGATCACAGGCAGAATACACTGATTGAAAACATTCCTCTTGAGCCACAGTGGAAGGTTCCATTGAAATATTGGCTTGTTTCTTCCAAATATGCTCTATCCCATCTTCACTCTCCTATTGATTTCACTCAAAAGGTTCCTATCCATTGTTATTTGCTGTCCAATATAAACATAGTCTTCACCTTCATCTAGTTTTATTCCATTTATTTCGATCTTTGCAGAGTTGACACATTTCGCGAACATCACTTCTTGGAGAGTTCATTTTCATAAGGCTGCGTCCATAGTGCCCGTGCGCCCGCGAGCGAGCGTGTGGCTTCATGCTTGCCTGTTGCTGGAGTGTTTACATGGCCTGTTGGATTGCGCGACATGGGGCGTGCCGAGGGTGTGCCAGGAGGCGTTCTGACGTCACATGAGCGGTTTGCCCTCATTGACAAAACAGCGCACCTGTGATCCAGCCATCGCGCGGCAAAATCAAATGGATTTGATTCTTCGCACACCACACACCCCTGTACGCTCACACGCGCATTTATGGCCGCGATCATTGCCTTTCGGCATTTTGCTCACGCGGTCGCACTAATCATGGACGCGGCGGCCTAAGAGTCCCAAAGAACACATTTTACTCACTGAAATTTATAAGTACCCTTGATTTGATGGGGGCTTGTGCCCTCTATCAATTAATAGTACCAATATATTTGTAAATAAATAAAATTGTTTCTTTAAGTCCTGAGCCCCCAACACTAAAAATTCCAAATATATTATCAAATGCACACAACTCCTGGACGAAGAGGGGAATCTTTTCCCTCCTAATATTTGGTGTTACTCTCAAAATGTAAAACTCCTGATTATCACAAAGAGCTGAAGGAGTGGCACAGTGAGTAAAGGCTGAAGGAGTGGCTCAGTGAGCAAAGGCTGAAGCAGTGGCACAGTGAGTAAAGGCTGAAGGAGTGGCTCAGTGAGCAAAGGCTGAAGGAGTGGCTCAGTGATTCTGGAGAATACAAATGAAATTGTTCTTGCCGCGTGACGGCCGGGTCACATGTGCGGTTCAGCCAATGAGGGCGAATCACTCGCGTGACTTCATAGTTACGCCTCCCCACCATGCAAAAAGTATGTACAGAAATTGGGCAAGCAACAGGTGCGCGTTACTTCACGTGCTCCATCGCGCATGCGCAAGAACTATTAACATGGCCTAATGCAGCGGTAAGGAGAGACACGCTCCTTCTGATAAGAAATATTGGTTTACTCAAGTAACTCACAAAACCCAAACAAGTTGTCCCCATGAGCAAGTGGAGCTGGTACTGTAGAGGAAAAATTAAAACCCTGCCAGCTCCACTATGAAGGCATTTGATCTTCGCAAGGGCATGGAATTCCTAAGTTACATGACACATGCATAATGTAATAGATAATGCAATGAAATGAATTAAATTCTGCCTCTGTGTATCATTTTACTTTCTCTGCATCAATACAGTACTAAGCTTAACTCCTTGAGAACTCTTGGATGTATGCCATCAGGGCCAGGTGCATTATTAACTTTAATTTTTTCAAGTCGCTTATGAACTTCTTCCTCAGTTAACCAATTGTTCATTAATATGGAGGTTGTGGCTTCCTCCTGCGGCACTACTATTGAACTTGATTCTTCCCTGGTAAACACAGAGGCAAAGAATTTGTTTAATACCTCTGCTTTTTCCTTATCTCCAATAATCTGCCTACCCATCTCACACTGAAAGGGTCCTATATTTTCTTTTCTCATTTTTTTGTTATTAAGGTACTTAAAGAATTTTTTAGGGTTGACCTTACTTTCTATTGCAATCCTTTTTTCATTATCCATTTTTGCTAATTTGATTGCCCTTTTGCAATTTTTGTTACATTCCTTATAATTCTGATACGATGTCTCTATCCCTTCTGACTTAAAGAATCTAAACGCCTCCTCTTCTTGTCCATTTCCTTCCCTACCTGTTTATTTAGCCACATTGGTTTCGACTTATTTCTTTTATACTTATTACCCAAGGGTATGCACTGATAAGTGTGCTTTTCTAACAATGTTTTAAAGACTGACCATTTATCTTCTACATTTTCCCCTGCAAAAACATCATCCCATTCTATTACTACTAGATTAAACCTCAGTTTATTAAAATCTGCCTTTCCAAAGTTGAAGGTCTTTGTTGAACCCAAGTAATCTGTTTTTTGATAATTTATTTCAAATGAGACCATGTTATGATCACTGTTACCCAAATGTTCCAGGACTTGAATATTTGTTATTACTTCTACATTGTTTTATATACCAAATCCAAAACTGCCCCTCTCCTGGTTGGTTCCTCAATAATTTGGGTCATATAATTGTCTTTAAGCACCCCCAAAAACCTGTTCCCTTTTGTTGTAACACTAATCTCATTGCCCCAGTCTGTCTGGATAATTAAAATCCCCCATTATGCAAACATGACCCAGTTTTGATGCCTTCTCCATTTGCAAAAGTATTTTAGCTTCCTCAATGTCACAGAGATTTGGTGGTTTATAGCATATTCCCACAAACATTTTATTTATACTTTTGCCTCCACTGCTAATTTCTATCCACAAAGTCTCTACATTTTCATCATTCCCTTCATAGACATCATTCCTTATTATAGGTTTTAGATCCGGTTTAACATATAAACATACTCCACCTCCCCTTCTATTTGGCCGATCCTTCCGAAAAAGAGAATAACCCTCTAAATTAACTGTCCAGTCATGAGTTTCATCCCACCATGTTTCAGTAATGCCTATGATATCATACTGCTCCCTTGCAGCTATTAATTCAAGCTCCCCCATTTTATCTGTCAGGCTTCTTGCATTAGCAAGCATGCATTTCAGGTTTTTTTCAGCCTGTACTATTATCTTATCTGCTCCTTTCTTTCTGCGCCCACTTTGTTTAGTCTTTAGAAGTTTTCTAGTATTATCTGTATTTACTATGGGTGTCTCACTGCTTGTCAAACTTGCACTTGCCCCCATTCTACCTCCATACCACCTTGTATCCTCATCTATTCCATTTAGTTCATTATCTGTTTCATTCCCCTCCCCCCTCCATCCTAGTTTAAAATCTCCTCCAACCTTTTTAGCATTCTCCCCCCTAGCACAGAAGATCCCTCTTCATTGAGGTGCAATCCGTCCCTAGAATATAGATGGCACCTCTCAATAAAGATGTCCCAGTGCTCTAAAAATCCAAACCCCTCCTTCCTGCACCACTTTCTTAGCCATGCATTAACCTCCCTGATCTCTGACTGTCTCCCTGCGGTAGCACATGGCACTGGTAGTATTTCAGAAAATACTACCTTGGAGGTCCTTGCCTTAAGCTTTTGGCCTAGATCCCTGTAATCATTTTTTAGGACCCTCCATCTTTCTCTAACTTTGTCATTGGTGCCAACGTGTACCAAGACCGCCGGGTCAATCCCAGCCCCCCCCCCCCCCAACAATCTGTCTACCCGATCCGCAATGTGCCGAACCCGAGCACCCGGGAGACAACAAACTGTTCGGTTCATGCGGTCATGGCAACAGATTGCCCTATCTACCTTCCTAATAATGGAGTCCCCTACCACCACAATCTTTCTTTGTATCTGAGCATCCTGAGTCCCCTCTGTGCTGGAGGAACTATTCCCCTGGCTGCTAGAGTAATTAGTCTCCCCCAGCCTTGCCATTTCTGCCCCAACATTCCCAATATCTTCACTCAACATGGCAAATCTATTGGGATGTGTCAGCTCAGAAACGACCTGCCTCTCCCTATTGCCCCTGCTTCCCCTTCCAGCTGTCACCCAGCTACCTACCTGCTCCTCACTAACAGCAACCAAGCTACCTACCTGCTCCTCACTAACAGCGCCACCATCTGCACCACTAGTGGAAGCAAGGGCCTGCTCAGTGAGCTCTAATTCCCTTTCAAGATTGCCAATGTCCCTCAATATTGCAAGTTGCCTCTTAAGATCAGCAATCTCTGATTCTAAAGAGACAACCCGATCACACTTTTCACAGCGGTATGCTCCTTGGAACAGCTGCTCCAAGTGCACATACATGTGGCAAGATGAGCATTGAGTGGCATTTTCAATCCTGCTCAATCTACTGTAGCAACTATGAAGTTTAGAAGTACTAACAGTAAACTGTACTTCAATAACTATACCTTGTTTAACCGCTTCCTTGTTCAAACTGCTTCTGGTTCTAACTGCACACACTTCAAACAACCAGCACTTGAAATCAACCACACATATCAGTCAGTACACGCAAGTGTTACTGTAGTATCTACAAAGTTTACTAGGTTTGCCGAATAATCCATTTTGAGTTTAATTGATGGATGGAATGAGTTCAGGGACTCGTGGAATTGTTTTAGGTTTTCTTCACCCTCTGTCCATATTATAAACAGGTCATCAATGTATCTGTAGTATTTGTAGGGTTTGTGGAGGTATGTAGCTAGGAATCTTTGTTCAAGATTTGCCATGAAAAGATTGGCATATTGCGGTGCCATCTTGGTACCCATTGCAGCCCCATTAGTTGTTGGTACATTTCTTTGTTGAAGCTGAAGTAGTTGTGTGTGAGGATGTATTCTATCAGTTTGGTAATTACATCAGCGCTGTATTTCTGATCCAGGGGAGATGTTGTAAGGAAATGCAGGCATGTGTACATATATATATGTGTATATATATATATATATATATATATATATATATATATATATATATATATATATACACAATACGATACCGCACGTGGACGAATATCAGAGGCAGCACTCCAAATGAATATCAAAAATCATGTATTTGTTCAACAAAACATCATATCCAACGTTTCGGTCCTCAAACGGGACCTTTGTCAAGGTGATCATCACCTCTGATATTCGTCCACGTGCGGTATCGTATTGTCTATTTATTTGTACAGGATTTGCACCCATTCTTTCTATTCAGACGGAGTGCCTATGGTTCTTTATTACCTGCTATACACTGGCGACACACTTTATTCGAGCTCGGCTAGTCCCACGAATTCGGGTATACCCGGGTGTATTGAGGTTTGTGACTGTTTTCTGCCCGAGTGCATTGAGGTATTTTCCAAGCAGGGATTGAAGCATTTTATTCCCGCTGGCTGCAAAACTGCACAGTATATATATATATATAATGCATTACAATTCATGAATTTATGCCATCTGGTAGACACGCGAAGCATTGCAGCCTATTAAATCCTAATCATTATCATTTAACAGATCAGCCGCCCGTCAGCCAGGCATGAACCCAGGCTGGGAAGGCAAACACAACGGGGCTTGTCAGAGGTGAGGAGCGGCGCATTCCAGGTATCTGCCAGGTACATACTGGGTATTTGCTCGAATAAAGTGTGTCGGTGCAGTATATATATATATATATATATATATATATACAGACATACATACGTGTGTGTGTGTGTGTGTGTGTGTGTGTGTGTGTGTGTGTGTGTGTGTGTGTGTGTGTGTGTGTGTGTGTGTATATATATATATACAGTATTGTATGTCTTTATTTATATAGCGCCAAAAGTGTACTCCGCGCTTCACAAAGAATTATATATATATGTGTGTGTGTGTGTGTTTATATGTATATATGTATATATATATAGATATATATATACATATATATATATATATATATATAATCACAGAGCCAGTCAGCACACTGATGTAGAGCATAAAGCAGATGCCTGTCCCATAAAATGATGCAGCATAGTTACCAGTCCACGAACCAATAAAAGAGACAGCATACAGCAAGGAGTAATCCAAAAGTTATGTATTAGAAAACATACTGTTACACGAATGCATTCGTGTAACAGTGTGTTTTCTAATACATTACTTTTGGATTACTCCTTGCTGTATGCTGTCTCTTTTATTGGTTCTTGGACTGGTAACTATGTGATATATATATAGTGTGTGTATATATATATATATATATATATATATATATATATATATATATATATATATATATATACAAAGGCAGATGTCACTCGCAATAAAGGTAGAAAGCCAGTGCTTGTCCCATATAATATTGAATAAAATGTAGATTCCTTACCAGGCAGACCAGGAGTCCAAGACCACGCAGCAAGAACCGAGACAGCACTCAGATTGATATCAAATATAAATGTACTGTATTGAAAAAAAAGGCACATACAACCGACGTTTCGGTCCTGAAACAGGACCTTTCTCAAGGGAGTGCTTACCCTTTTGTGACAAAAACCACCATTATATACCCACATGCAACACCATTAGCAAACAGTGATAGGTTAACAACCTGCCCCTCCTCACTGGATCAGCTGAAAGCAATTATACACAAAACGATCTAAATGACATCATTGCTATGCAATCTAAAAGACCCGGAGTGTCTGTATGGGGGAACCCTTAAAGCAGAAGCCCGTGAGCATGCACAGGTGTGCAATGTCAGGCGCGAGTGTAAATGTATAGACCCATGCGCCGAAATACAGCGTCTAGTATCGTCATAGCGATACCACAGAAGGGGGACCATCGCGCAAATGTATACTAATATGCCAAAGCACGGAGCGCGAGAGAGCGACACCATTGCGCATGCTTACAGGGACGGAATATGTGCGTCTCATGTTGCCATGGCGATATAATACCGGGGCAGTCATTGCGCATGTATGCGCTGACAGTCTAAAACACGGAGCGCAAATGGAAGCCCATTGCGCATGCTTGCAGGTAAAGCATGTAAAAGCCAGAATAATTGGTAGAGTATGAACGCAGCTTAAACGCACAGCCTAAGGATAAACTGAAAACATTAATGAGCATGAGATAATGCATCCTGAGGGGGCACAATACAGTGTGAACACCAAAGTGCTGAATAAAGATAAAAAGCAAGATATAAAAATCATGAGTGTGTAGGCAAGGAAGGTAAAGGAAAAAGGGGGGGGGGGTTGAGAAGCAACATACAGGGGGACATGCTCATTAATGTTTTCAGTTTACCCTTAGGCTGTGCGTTTAAGCTGCGTTCATACTCTACCAATTATTCTGGCTTTTACATGCTTTACCTGCAAGCATGCGCAATGGGCTTCCATTTGCGCTCTGTGTTTTAGACTGTCAGCGCATACATGCGCAATGACTGCCCCGGTATTATATCGCCATGGCAACGTGAGACGCACATATTCCGTCCCTGTAAGCATGCGCAATGGTGTCGCTCTCTCGCGCTCCGTGCTTTGGCATATTAGTATACATATGCGCGATGGTCCCCCTTCTGTGGTATCGCTATGACGATACTAGACGCTGTATTTCGGCGCATGGGTCTATACATTTACACTCGCGCCTGACATTGCACACCTGTGCATGCTCACGGGCTTCTGCTTTAAGGGTTCCCCCATACAGACACTCCGGGTCTTATAGATTGCATAGCAATGATGTCATTTAGATCGTTTTGTGTATAATTGCTTTCAGCTGATCCAGTGAGGAGGGGCAGGTTGTTAACCTATCACTGTTTGCTAATGGTGTTGCATGTGGGTATATAATGGTGGTTTTTGTCACATAAGGGTAAGCACTCCCTTGAGAAAGGTCCTGTTTCAGGACCGAAACGTCGGTTGTATGTGCCTTTTTTTTTTCCAATACATTTATATTTGATATCAATCTGAGTGCTGTCTCGGTTCTTGCTGCGTGGTCTTGGACTCCTGGTCTGCCTGGTAAGGAATCTACATTTTATTTTATATATATATATATATATATATATATATATGCAAATATATATACATATATATATGCAAATATAGCTGTATGCTCATCTGCATGTCTTAGGCAGGTCTGCAACCCCACCTTTCCCCATTATCACCCAGCATACATCACTTCCACTGCAGCATGGGATTCTGGGAAATTACATGCAAATGAGCACACAGTGTCACTTTTTGCCTCAATAACCATTTTTAACATGGTTCCCTATGGGCTTAAGCTTGCTGCATGGTCACAGCTTTGAGCACAGCCAGGGTTAAGGTGCATACCCAGAAAACCACCCACAGACAGCTGTTTCGACCTTGATGGGTCTCATCAGTGTGGGGTTGATTTTACTGGGAATGCAAGAGAGGCTTATGGGATAGGCTAAACCAGGGGGGCGCAAACTTTTTTCCCTGCGCCCCCCTGATGGCTGTCCCCTCGCTCCCGCGTCCCCCCCAACCCCAACTTACCCGCGCTCCGGCGTAATGACGTCACGTTGCCATAGCAACGTGACGTCACATGACCTCGCGGCGTCATTTTGACGCCGCGTTGCCATGGCGCCGCAGGGAGGAAGCCGCCGGAGCCACGGTAAGTTAGGTTTACAGAGGCCCTGCAGCTCCCCCGGCACTTAATTTAAGTGCCTTCGGGAAGCGCGCGGGGCCTCTGTAAACCCCGCGCCCCCCGTCGGCAGTGTCGCGCCCCCCCTGGGGGTCGCGCCCCACAGTTTGCGCACCGCTGGGCTAAACCATAATACTGAGTTAAGTTATGGTGAGTAAAATATATATATATAACAGAAGTGCCAGCTCCATAGCATAATATTGTTATTCAATTTATTGAAGATAAAAGTGTTTAGTCGCCAGGACTTTCACTCACATGATGGATATAAAACACATTCAATTGAGAGAATATCTGTAAATTTGGCGTCACCAGCTGAAGAACGGGTCCGGTATCAGTTGTGCAGGTAATGGATCACCCCCTCAGAGTATGATCACCTATATTGCAGTGCTCCTCTGTACTTCCAGAACCAGCGATAGGCTACCTGGCTCCAAACGACTTGTCTAAGTGTCCCGCAATGTGTGTAAAAGAGAGGTAAGAGCTTCACACAGTGGCGTTTTTCCAGAGAGAAGCAGAGTCAATCACGTGAATGACGTCACAACGGCCCGGCGCGTTTCGTGGTGACTTATTCAGGGGGTGATTGGCTGACATTGTCAATGGGTTTAAATAGTCTCCGTTGCCCAACAACGGATGTCAACAAATAGAGAAGTCAGTTGTAATCAATGCAAACTTACTTTGCTATGTGACAAACAGGTAATTCTAACCGATCTAGACTGATATTCTTCATACAGTACAAAGTTAAAATAACCCACAATATTATAGAGAATAATTTAAGAACATATATACTTGTTATTGTATTGTCTGGATTTCCAACTTATAAATTGTCATCTAGTGCAGAGTTTTACAGTATTTATCTGTAGAGCAGATACAGATCAATATAACTCTGCACTAGATGACAATTTATAAGCTGAAAATACAGACAATACAGACCAACTATATACAGTATGTTCTTAAATGTTAAAATAATAAAATTGCAAAGAAAATTACATAACGCTACACAATTGGTACAGTAAAATAATTGTATAATTGTGTGATCATAGAACATGATGTGCTTTGTAGATGTTCTGCATATATAAAAAAAAAAGCAATACATTTGCAGTTTAAAATTAAGACGTATTGATTAAACAAAACCGGAATGAGTCACTGTATACAGTGGCGACCAACTTTATTCGAAGTTGGCTAGTTCCTCGAATTTCGGAATATCCCGGTGATGTGCGGTTTAGTAACGTTTTCTCCCGGAGTGTATTGCGTTATTTCGCGCCCGTGATTTAAGCATTTTATTGCCGCTGGCTGCAATACTGCAATTCCGTGTAAAAACGCATGGGGGCGTTTGCGAGCTGTTGTCTCTGAAGTCTAATACCTTCGCGCTTCAACCTACAGTACAGTACACAGTCTGTGCGTGTGCGCGCAGTAATAGTAAAATTGCATATTTAATTTTATTTTAAAGTACAGTACTGTACTGTACATGCTCGGACCCTGTTGGGTTAAGTGAGGGGGTTCCTAACATCTGGGGGAAAATGAATTTTAATTCTATGATGAGTACTGTCTTGTTGCCGTATTATTTTGGTGGGGCTGGCTGGGTACTTCTTTAGGGGGCTGACCATTACTGTACATTAAAACTTTTCTTTTTGTTTTTTCTCAGTATACTGTGTAATAAACCCGAATAAATAAAACTATGCATTTATTCTACATGTTCAGTATCGTGTCATTATTTGTCTTCCACAGTATACTGTACAGTGGTATACAGTGCCTAACATCTATGGGCAAAAAGAATTTTGTTCCTATGTGCCCTAGAACAGAAGTTCCCACGCCAATTGCCCGTGAACTTGACCGCGGCCCTAAGTAGTTCCCACGCCAATTGCGCGAATATAATGTAAAATAACCCGTTCTGTGGGTCTGAGCGGGTTGAAATTTACCTGGTCCTCATGCGGGGGACCCTTGCCATAGTGGCAAAATATCAGCCTTGCACGACCCCCGGAACCGGAGGTACCAAAAGACAGTTTAAAAGCACATTACCAAAGTGGCTTTTTTTCTGCCATGCAAGTCAATGGCAGAAACCTGAACTTTAACATCACCCTGACTCCGTTCTGTTGCCACGAGAGGGTCGCAATTTGCCATGCAATCCTGCCGCAACTAGGACTACATGGTGACCGAATCTGAGCCCTCTAGGTCAAACAGAACCGAAGTTGTGGGTTCCAGGTTTCTGCTCATTCTGACTTAGCCGGTTCAAAGCTTTCTCCGCCATTGCGCTCAATGGTAGGACCCTCCTCGCCGGCGTGACCCTTTCTCGCCGCCATTACTGCTCGGACCCTGTTGGGGTCAAGTGAGGGGGTTCCTAACATCTAGGGGCAAAATGAATTTTATTTCTAGGCGCCCTAGAACAGAAGTTCCCACGCCAATTGACCTAGTTCCCACGCCAATTGCCGTAGTTCCTACGCCAATTGCGCGACCAGCCAGTTAAAAAACAGTGCAGCAAGCCTCTACAGTACATTTGTTACACTGGCAAAGGAGCAAATGGAAACAATGTGAGGCAATTCAACATGGTCTTTTATTGGTGGAGTCAGTATAAAAACATTTATTTACAAATACTGTACAATGTTGAAACATTTAAAGTGCACAGCAATTCTAGCCATCCATACACAATAATACATTCTGCAGCCTTTATTAAATTCTTCTGCCTGCCACAAAACATTTTTGGTGCATGGGGCACAGGGAGTTAAAGTGAATTGCTTTTTATGTACTGTATTTGGGGGTTGTCTTTGGGGGTTTATTCATCAAATTATTATGATGAACTGCCTTTTGAAATTACACTGCTGTTAACTACAGTACAGTATTTCAGCCACACACCTCCAGAGTTTTTAATCCCTCCCTAGCCAAGCGTCAATCGGCTGAGTCACCCTAGCCTACAGTACCATCCCCCTCTCTCCACTGGGTCGTTGATCTGCTGCATATTGCCATTGTGTTCTTAATCCGCACATAGCCGATCTACAAACACTCAGCACGCCTGCTTCTAATCACACCATCCCCCTCCCCCTACCCTTAGAGGCCTATTGTTTGAACGGTAATGCTTTGGAAAATCAACATGGTCTTTTATTGGTGGAGTCAGTACAAAAACATTTATTTACAAATACTGTACAATGTTGAAACATTTAAAGTGCACAACAATTCTAACCATCCATACACAATAATACATTTTTTTATGTATTAAATTAAATTACATTTTTTTTATGTATTAAATTATTAAATTCTTCTGCCTGCCACAAAACATTTTTGGTGCATGGGGCACAGGGAGTTAAAGTGACTTGCTTTTTATGTACTGTATTTGGGGGTTGTCTTTGGGGGTTTATTCATCAAATTATTATGATGAACTGCCTTTTGAAATTACACAGCTGTTAACTATTTCAGCCACACACCTCCAGAGTTTTTAATCCCTCCCTAACCAAGCATATTGCCATTGTGTTCTTAATCCGCCCATAGCCGAGCTACAAACACAGTACTCGTGCGTCTAATCCAGGGCTGCACAACACGCGGGCCGCATGCGGCCCGCCTGGCCTCTCTGGCGGCCGGGCGCCAGTTATTTAATTAATGAAAGAAATTAAAAAAAATAAAAAAAAATTTAAGTTTAAAAAAATGGCGGCGATTCATCCCCAACCCCTCCTCCTTCGCCTCCCCCCGCCTCCTTCGCCTCCCCCCCACCCTCCCCCCGCCCCCGGGTTTTGAAATGCGCGCGCGGGGGCAGAAGCAGCATGAGGAGGATGCAGGATGCCGGGGACTGGAGGTCAGAGCATGCTGGGGGCGGGGCTTAGTGCCGGGGAGAGGATGTGCTGAAAAGGTGTGTGTGTGTGTGTGTGTGTGTGTGTGTGTGTGTGTGTGTGTGTGTGTGTGTGTGTGTGTGTGTGTGTGTGTGTGTGTAACAGGCTGGGTGTGTGTGTGTGTGTAACGGGCTGGGTGGGGGGGGGTGAAAAACGGGCTGGTGCAGAGGTGGGGGGGTGTGAAAAACGGGCTGGTGCAGAGGTGGGGGGGTGTGAAAAACGGGCTGGTGCAGAGGTGGGGGGGGTGTGAAAAACGGGCTGGTGCAGAGGTGGGGGGGGTGTGAAAAACGGGCTGGTGCAGAGGTGGGGGTGTGTGAAAAACGGGCTGGTGCAGAGGTGGGGGGGTGTGAAAAACGGGCTGGTACAGAGGTGGGGTGGGGGTGTGAAAAACGGGCTGGTACAGAGGTGGGGGGGGTGCTGACATGTGAGGGGGGGTGCTGACGTGAGGGGGGTGGGCTGCTGACATGTGAGGGGGGGTGGGCTGCTGACATGTGAGGGGGGGCTGGGCTGCTGACATGTGAGGGGGGGGGTGGGCTGCTGACATGTGAGGGGGGGGGTGGGCTGCTGACATGTGAGGGAGGGGGGGGCTGCTGGCATGTGAGGGGTGGGTGGGCTGCTGGCATGTGAGGGGTGGGTGGGCTGCTGACATGTGAGGGGGGGCTGCTGACATGTGAGGTGCAGGGGGGGGGAAGTGATGTGAGGTGCAGGGGGGGTATGATGTGAGTTGCAGGGGGGGAGAGAGTGTCATATTGAGGAGAGGGGGAAAGAGTGTCATATTGAGGAGAGGGGGAAAGAGTGTCATATTGAGAGGAGGGGGAGAGAGTGTCATTTAGGGGAGGGGGAGAGTGCCATATTGAAGAGAGGGAGAGAGAGAGTCATATTGAGGAGAGAGAGTCATATTGAGGGGAGGGGGAGAGAGTGTTATATTGAGGGGAGGGGGAGTGTGTCATATTGAGGGGAGGGACAGTGTGTCATATTGAGGAGGGGGAGAGAGTGTCATATTGAGGGGAGGGGGAGAGCGTGTCATTTAGGGGAGGGGGGATTGTGTCATATTGAGGGGAGGGAGAGAGTGTTATATTGAGGGGAGGGAGAGAGAGTGTCATATTGAGGGGTGGGGGAGAGTGTGTCATATTGAGGGGAGGGGAAGAGTGTCATATTGAGGGGAGGGGAAGAGTGTCATATTGAGGGGAGGGGAAGAGTGTCATATTGAGGGGAGGGGAAGAGTGTCATATTGAGGGGAGGGGAAGAGTGTCATATTGAGGGGAGGGGAAGAGTGTCATATTGAGGGGAGGGGAAGCATGTCATATTGAGGGGAGGGGGAGAGTGTCATATTGAGGGGAGGGGGAGAGAGTCATATTGAGAGGAGGGGGAGAGGGTGTGATTTAGGGGAGGGGGAGAGTGTGTCATATTGAGGGGAGGGGGAGAGTGTGTCATATTGAGGGGAGGGGGAGAGTGTCATATTGAGGGGAGGGGGGGAGAGTGTCATATTGATGGGAGGGGGGGAGAGTGTCATATTGAGGGGAGGGGGAGAGTGTCATATTGAGGGGAGGGGGAGAGAGTGTCATATTGAGGGGAGGGGGAGAGAGTGTCATATTGAGGGGAGGGGGAGAGAGTGCCATATTGAGGGGAGGGGAAGAGTGTTATATTGAGGGGAGGGGCAGAGTGTGTCATATTGAGGGGAGGGGGCGAGTGTGTCATATTGAGGGGAGGGGGAGAGTGTCATTGAGAGGAGGGGGAGAGGGTGTGATTTAGGGGAGGGGGAGAGAGTGTTATATTGAGGGAAGAGAGACATGGGGGGGATGCTGACATGGGATGCTTACTTGGGGGGGGGGGCTGCTGACATGGAATGGGCTGGGGGGATGTGGAGGGGGTATTATGTTTTTGATGTGGAGGGGGGTATTGTGTGGGTGAGGGGGAGAGATGGGTGTATGAGAGATAGATGGGGAGTATCATAAAGGTTGATAGTGAGGGGTTCTGGGGGAGATGAGGATGATGATGATGGAGAGGTGCTGGAGGAGAGATGATGATGATGATGATGATGATGATGATTTAACCCGTGCGGCCCAAATTTTTTTTCCTTGGAGCAGTTCGGCCCTTCTCACTTTACGAGTTGGGCTGGCCTGGTCTAATCAAACCATCCCCCTCCCCCGACCCTTAGAGGCCTGTTGTTTGAACGGTAATGCTTTGGAAAAACCCCTGTCGAATTTGAAATGTAAATCTGATGTGCACAGCACTGTGAGAATTGAGAGTACACTGAGACAGTATTTCATCAGGGTGTGAAAATATTTGTCAGTCACTATGGTTTACAGTCACATGTTTTTAATACAATACAGTACATTCTTTAATATCTTTAAAATAAAAATATATAAATCCTGTATATACTGTAAGTCCATAGTGGCAAAATATCAGCCTTCCAAGACCCCCGAAACCGGAGGTACAAAAAGACAGTTTAAAAGCACATTACCAAAGTGGCTTTTTTTCTGCCATGCAAGTCAATGGCAGAAACCTAAACTTTAACATCACCCTGACTCCGTTCTGTTGCCACGAGAGGGTCGCAATTTGCCATGCAATCCTGCCGCAACTAGGACTACATGGTGACCGAATCTGAGCCCTCTAGGTCGAACAGAACCGAAGTTGTGGGTTCCAGGTTTCTGCTCATTGTGACTTAGCCGGTTCAAAGCTTTCTCCGCCATTGCGCTCAATGGTAGTACCCTCCTCGCCGGCGTGACCCTTTCTCGCCGCCATTACTGCTCGGACCCTGTTGGGGTCAAGTGAGGGGGTTCCTAACATCTAGGGGCAAAATGAATTTTATTTCTAGGCGCCCTAGAACAGAAGTTCCCACGCCAATTGACCTAGTTCCCACGCCAATTGCCGTAGTTCCTACGCCAATTCCAGCCACTTAAAAAACAGTGCAGCAAGCCTCTACAGTACATTTGTTACACTGGCAAAGGAGCAAATGGAAACAATGTGAGGCAATTCAACATGGTCTTTTATTGGTGGAGTCAGTATAAAAACATTTATTTACAAATACTGTACAATGTTGAAACATTTAAAGTGCACAGCAATTCTAGCCATCCATACACAATAATACATTCTGCAGCCTTTATTAAATTCTTCTGCCTGCCACAAAACATTTGTGGTGCATGGGGCAAAGGGAGTTAAAGTGACATTTTAAGTAACATCTCCTTTATTAAAGAAACCCAGTACTGTATACAGTACAGTACAGTGGGATGGTGCGCAACACTGTCAGTCAGACCTGCACCAGTTCAGTCCTAGAGGGCAGCAAACAGGGCAGGTTTTCAGGGCAACGTTGAAAACCGTGCCTGTTTGCGGCCCTCAGGGATTGGAGTTGTGCATGTCCTGTGAAAAAAACCACACATCAACATCTCCTTTGTTTAAGTACAGCAGGTACTGAAGGGCAAAACATGTACAGTACAATACAGTTCAGCACAACAGTATGGTCTCACTGACAGTCCTCCACATTGTCCATACATGGCCGATTCCTTGCATGGCGCAAAACGCCATTAATGCAGTCTCTAACGCCTTTCATTACAGGATCTGTAACTGGATAAAAGTGCCGCATTTCTTCCACAATGTTTTTCCTTAAATTGGCAGGAAGGGCCTTTTTAACGCGATTTCCTTCATAGTTCACTTTGAACACCCACTTGCAGTACAACGTGTAGGGAACATGGTGCTTAAAAATGATCAAGGCATACTTGTGGGGTACACCAGCACTCATCACCCTATACTTCTCCCTGAGCCCCGATGGCAGATCGCACAGGGTGATGTCGGGCACTGTTTCGATGCGAGCCGGTGTAGGTCTTTTGGGAACGGGTGTGCTTGAGGCGACGGGCGATGGTAGGATGTCTGGGAGGAAGCTTTCCTCCGGTCGTGGTCGCTGTGTTGTCTCCTGGCGTGGTCTTGACGGGGTTGTCATGTCCTCCTCAACAGCATACATGTACACTACATCTTCTGGTGGAGGGGGTGCACTTGGTGAAGGAAGGGGGTCGAAGGTCCCATTCATCACATCCATGTCACCCTCCTGCTCCGGCGTCGGGGAAACAGGGGCATTAGCACCGAGCAAATAATGTATGCCCGCAATGTTAGCCTCTATCTTCTCCATCCGTTGATCCATCCGTTGCTCCATTTGTAGCATCCGTTGGTCCACATTTAACATGGTCTCCAGAAGCAGATCTATCTTTGCCAGCACAATAGAATTCCCGGGGAGATCCACACTTATCCCATTCAGCATCCGGTCCAACGAGCTGCTTCTTGTGCATGGCGTCTGGACATCTTGGGGGATGGGTGCAATGGAAGATGAGATGGGGGTTCCATGGAGAGAAGCGGCATCGAAGGAGAGTGGAGGAGGTGACCTGTGGATACCCGGTAGAGGAGAAGCGGCAGCGTCGTCGAAGAGGGATGGAGAAGGTGACCTTTGGATTTCCGGGCGATAAGCAGAGTCGTCTAAGCGCAAAGGAGAAAGTGACCTGTCGTCAGATGGAACCGGAGAAGATGGGGGTGGAGAAGCCGGGATGAAGATTTCCGGGACAGCTACAGCAGAGTCGTCGAAGCATATGGGAGGAAGTGGTCTGCGGATTCGATGGGTTGGCTGCCATTTGTTTTGTGTCGAGAGTACATCACCGTATATCTTCTTCACATAATAAGGCTTACGTCTAAGAAAACCCTTAACCTTTGGGGTCAGCAGAAGGTTTTCTTTATTGGCCTTAGCCTGTCGCTTTGCCCTTGGCTTGGAAATGGCTCCTGCCTTTCGCTTTTTCAGCATGACAGGCACGGCAGAGGTGAGAGGGTTCTTGCATCCATAGAACCGGGGATGCTCCATGGAAGCAGGTGGCACAATGCAGTACAGTATCTGGACAAGGGCAAGTTCAGATAAAGATCCTGGAGTGGTGGCCTATGCAACGTGTGTGACCTTTTATGCATGGCGGCCAGGTACAGGTGTTGAAAGTGGGCGTGTGAGTCATTACCGTATAAATACACCATCCATTTTGTGGATTCACTGCACATAGAATACACATCGACTAAACATCGAATATACATTCTTGTGTTTGTATTTCTTTCTACTCGCAGCAATGCCTGTTAAAAAGATTTCAAAGGATCTCAGCATGCGAATTAAGGAGATGTACAGGAGAGGACACCGAATTGCTGCTATCCAATGCTGGTTAGCTACTTCTGGCCTCGTTGTGCCATTAAACACCTTGAGCTATCATGCACACGGACAAAACAGAGACCAGAAAAAGGCACCAAGGGTAACAAAAGCGTAAGTATATTTATAAAAGTTAACAACAAAAAAATATAGAAAACTGTACTGTACATCTACAGTACAGTTCTGTATCTACTGTAATACTGTTGTTATTTCTGTTGATTTATATTACAACATACAGTAGTTTGTCTATTTATATTTATAGTACAGCAGTATACATTTTTTGTATATTTCAATTAATCTTACAACGGTATATACTGTATAGGATGTACTGTATATTTATATTTATATTACAACAGTATATTTATTTTGTATATTAATATTTATAGTACAACAGTATATATATTTTGTCTATTTATATTTATAGTACAGCAGTATACATTTTTTGTATATATTTCAATTTATCTTACAACGGTATATACACCAGTAGGATGTATATTTATATTACAACAGTATATTTATTGTGTATATTTATATTTATAGTACAGCAGTCTATATTTTTTGTATATTTCAATTTATTTAATATTACAACATTATATTTACAGTATATACATTTTATATTGCTGCATATTAATAAAACAATATATTTTCTTTACATTGTAGGGAGACAACTCTTCTGGTGGACAAAATAAGTGAGGAGAATGATGAGAGGAGTGCATTAAGGGTTAAAAACACTCTGCAGGAAAAGCACAATCTGACTGTATCCGAGACCAGCATAAAGAAGATGAGACGCAGCATTGGATGGAATTATGGACGTGTGAGGTTAGTACTGGACAGTACAGGAGGTAAAAGTGTTGTTTAGCACTGTGTACTGCACTGTGCCGCTAAAAAATTTTTTTATTCCTTGTCATTACAGAGTGTACCCCATGATACGGGACGCAAACAAAATCAAAAGAGTGCTCCAGGCCCAGGCATGGATCGACAGCGGGGAGACTTTCCAGGATTGCATCTTCACTGATGAGTCTACTGTGTCGCTGGAGAGATTTGCACGATTTGCGTTCCACAAAAAAGGCCGCTTATCTTTGAAGCCGCGGCCAAAACACCCTGTGAAGCTGCATGTGTGGGGTGCCATTTCTAGGCGTGGACCGGGATGCATTGTCATCTTTGAAGGTAAAATTTATCAAATATAATGTCGCCTAATGCACTGTACTTGACTAGTGTTGCCTTACCGTATGCACTGTACTGTACTATTGTGCAGTTTTCTGAGCACTTTTCTTTTCTTGCTATAGGAATCATGAATAAAGCTTTCTTCCAAGACAACATTGTGCCTGAGATAGTGCAATACATCACACGCGACTTCCCCAATGGTCACCGCTTCTACCAGGACAACGATCCCAAGCACACTGCGTCAACGGCGCATATCCTTGAGCGCGGCATCAACTGGGTGAAGACGCCAGCGGAGTAAGTGCAGTAGACCATGTCCCATTTTTGTTCCCCACTGTTTTTAGCTCTTAAACCAATTGTCCTTTCTTTCCAATGACAGGTCGCCAGACTTCAATCCGATCGAAATGGTCTGGCATCAGCTGAAGGACCATATCCGGAAAGTGGCGAAACCCTCCAAAAAGGACAAGTTGTTGAAAGGCATACTGAGTTTTTGGAACGATGTACTCACCGTGGAACGCTGCAATAAATATATAGACCATATTGCCACTGTGTTGCCCATTGTCATCACGCGTAATGGGCAAGCATCAGGAAAGTAGTACTGTGCTGTAGTATTGTAAGTACAGTATATTACAGGTAAGTATGGCACAGATTTTTTCTTTCCAGATAGTAAGAGTATACAGTAGTTAGTTTTTTCTTTACAGAGAGAGCAGCACCAGCCATCAGGTTACAGTACATAGAATTTAACAGTAGTCAGAGTATACAGTAGTTCCAGTACAGTATACAGTACACTAGTTTGACAGTACTACAGTAACTGCCCACTAACTGCCCCATTTTTTTTCTTTCCAGAGAAAGCTGCACCAGCCACCTACAGTAGTTCTGCCATAATACAGTACAGTAACTGCACTCATTTTTGGTTTTCTTGTCGTTCCAGGAAAAACGGTGGCCTAGGGGGATGGAGGTGTTGTGTTCAGTCAAATCTGCTTGTACAGTCAAATGTACAGTATATAAACAGCAGCAATGATGTACACAAAACCTCTCCTCTCTCAATGAACTACAGTAATGTACTGCAGACAGAATGAGGAAAAGATAAAGACTAAAGAAAAAATAATTTTACTATACAGTATATACAGTACAGTATATTATACAGTACTGTATATTACAGTACTGTACTGTATATACTGTAGTATTAAATAATATTCTTATAAATGTGCATTACTCATGTTTCCTCATGTTTTACAAAAGGTTTTCCAAATGGTTATCCAATTTCAAGCTGCCAAAATAACTTAATAAAGACTGCATTACTGTATGTATTATTCCTGATTATTTTTATATTTGTATTTTTTGATTCCTGATGAAATAAAATAAATATTTATTCACTTTCCTGCGAATCATAATCATTGACAGCCACCCCTACAGTGCACCAATGAATTATTTTATTTATTTATTTATAAAATATTTTACCAGGATTTATATATTTTTATTTTAAAGATATTAAAGAATGTACTGTATTGTATTAAAAACATGTGACTGTAAACCATAGTGACTGACAAATATTTTCACACCCTGATGAAATACTGTCTCAGTGTACTCTCAATTCTCACAGTGCTGTGCACATCAGATTTACATTTCAAATTCGACAGGGGTTTTTCCAAAGCATTACCGTTCAAACAACAGGCCTCTAAGGGTTGGGGGAGGGGGATGGTGTGATTAGACGCAGGCGTACTGTGTTTGTAGCTCGGCTATGGGCAGATTAAGAACACAATGGCAATATGCTTGGCTAGGGAGGGATTAAAAACTCTGGAGGTGTGGCTGAAATACTGTACTGTAGTTAACAGCAGTGTAATTTCAAAAGTCAGTTCATCATAATAATTTGATGAATAAACCCCCAAAGACAACCCCCAAATACAGTACATAAAAAGCAATTCACTTTAACTCCCTGTGCCCCATGCACCAAAAATGTTTTGTGGCAGGCAGAAGAATTTAATAAAGGCTGCAGAATGTATTATTGTGTATGGATGGCTAGAATTGCTGTGCACTTTAAATGTTTCAACATTGTACAGTATTTGTAAATAAATGTTTTTATACTGACTCCACCAATAAAAGACCATGTTGAATTGCCTCACATTGTTTCCATTTGCTCCTTTGCCAGTGTAACAAATGTACTGTAGAGGCTTGCTGCACTGTTTTTTAACTGGCTGGTCGTGCAATTGGCGTAGGAACTACGGCAATTGGCGTGGGAACTAGGTCAATTGGCGTGGGAACTTCTGTTCTAGGGCGCCTAGAAATAAAATTCATTTTGCCCCTAGATGTTAGGAACCCCCTCACTTGACCCCAACAGGGTCCGAGCAGTAATGGCGGCGAGAAAGGGTCACGCCGGCGAGGAGGGTCCTACCATTGAGCGCAATGGCGGAGAAAGCTTTGAACCGGCTAATTCAGAATGAGCAGAAACCTGGAACCCACAACTTCGGTTCATCGGGTGATGTTAAAGTTCAGGTTTCTGCCATTGACTTGCATGGCAGAAAAAAAGCCACTTTGGTAATGTGCCTTTAAACTGTCTTTTGGTACCTCCGGTTCCGGGGGTCGTGCAAGGCTGATATTTTGCCACTATGGCAAGGGTCCCCCCGCATGACGACCAGGTAAATTTCAACCCGCTCAGACCCACAGAACGGGTTATTTTACATTATATTCGCGCAATTGGCGTGGGAACTACTTAGGGCCGCGGTCAAGTTCACGGGCAATTGGCGTGGGAACTTCTGTTCTAGGGCACCTAGGAACAAAATTATTTTTGCCCATAGATGTTAGGCACTGTATACCACTGTACAGTATACTGTGGAAGACAAATAATGACACGATACTGAACATGTAGAATAAATGCATAGTTTTATTTATTCGGGTTTATTACACAGTATACTGTACGGCCGGAAAACATCAGCATAAAGTAAAATATTACCCATCGAAATCCCCCCATTATCCATTTTCTTTTCTGAGAAAAAACAAAAAGAAAAGTTTTAATGTACAGTACAGTAATGGTCAGCCCCCTAAAGAAGTACCCAGCCAGCCCCACCAAAATAATACGGCAACAAGACAGTACTCACCATTGAATTTCCCATTCAGCTTGCGCCGGCGCCGGTCCACTGCCAGTCCAGCTTTCTTCATCATCCACGTCGATAGTTGGCAGCGGGACTAGTCCACCTGTAGTCAGCAGGTGAGGCTGAAAATCGCTTAGGTACATGCAAGCTTCATCAAAACTGCTTGCCAAATCCAGCTCAGCCTCAGGCTCAGGGTTGTCACTGACAGTGGGACCGTCATTGGAAGCCGGTGCTGGTGCTGGTGCATTGCTTGGCAGCGACTGTCGCTTCTTAGTTGGTTTTAACACGACCCTTTGCCTTTTGCCGCCTCCATGATCATAGATACGGGAAAAATCCGGTGACACACACCAATACCCTCCAACGAATTGGGGCTCAATACGGTGAAAACAGGGGTCACTACATAACCTTTTCCTTATTGCACGCTTCCACGTATGAGGAGTTGGCGAAAATTTGTAAAAGTCATAGTTTTCGATAAAATACTGATAAATTTGAGCAACTGTTGCCGTCTTATCATCTGTTGCATTAATCGCGGCCCATATCAAATACGCGTAACTTCTGCCAGGTTTTTGGAAAGCAGGCTGCACTTGAACACTCATGGCGGGTGGGTCTCTGGAGAATAGTGTAACACAAACTGAAACTGGTCTTTGTCTTTCTTTAATATGAAAAGCCTAAATTGATACATTTTTGCAACCTCTTCCTTCAGTCTCAAGGCCAAGGCCAAGTTACAATAGCACACTGTGGTACGGTATCTTTTTTAAATGAAACACCTGCAAGCCGACACATTACTGATTCGGCGCATTACAATTCATGAATTTATGCCATCTGGCGGACACGCGGAGCATTGCAGCCTATTAAAATCCGAACCATTATCAATAAACACATCAACTGCGCGTCAGCCGGGCATGACCCTGGCTGGGAGCCCGGCATGCTCCGGGTGAACAGCGTGGCATTCCAGGAACATGCCAGATACAAGCCAGTGATTACTTCGAATAAAAGCTGCCGGAGCAGTATGTTGAAAATAGAGCATATTGATAACCCTGGGTGCAATCACATCATTTATACTCACTAAGAGGACGAATTGTTAGAATGATTGACAACTGGTGTGTGTGTGTGTTCATATTTTTATATGCTGGAGGGTTTTAGTCACCTTTTCACCCACCATAACAAATAATGTGTGGTGAAGACCTACTCATGTCTCAAATTGCAACCAACCTCACACTGATGAGACCCACAAGGTCGAAACTGTCTGTCTGTGAGTGGGTTTATTGGCTTTGCATCTCATCCCAGGCTATGTTTAAAAGCTGTGTTTAAAGCAGCATGCATTGGCTTAAGGGTTTTCCATGTAATGTGGGCTTGAGACAAATGGTGGCACTGTGTGCTCATTTGCATGTAATTTCCCTGAATCCCTTGTGCAGTGGACACATATATATATATATATACACTATCACGGCCCCTTTTATTCTCCAACATCTCCGATTTTGTTTGGGTATTTTTTCTGAATGCCACGCACTTCACCGCGTTCATGCCGCATTCATGCCGAGACAGCGCTAATACAATGCACTAGGATAAAGACGGCCGCGGCTTAAAATACCGGAACATACCGCATCAAATACTGCATCTGCCCACGGTTTTCAGAGTTGCGCCGATACGGCTGCACGAGGATAAAGGCGGTGGCCACTGTATACACACACACATATATATATATTGTGACAAACGGCTTACTCTGGGGCTCCGCCGTCTGTCCAGGACTGTAAGAACACGGTCTTTTAGGGTAGGTTAAATGACGAGGCGTAACGTGCTGTTCCTTTAAACAGGCAACTGCCTGGTTTATTCAGTCCCAGGCACTGAGACTGCCACACGGCATACAAAAGAAACGCAAGCCTGCTCACCTGAGCAATAACTTAACTAAGGTTTTCCCTGACTGGGGTTGGAGTGGCTTATCCACTTTGTAGAGGGAGAGGGGGGGTGGCCCGGTATTAAAGGGGTTGCACCCCATATGGCCACCCCCGGACCTCACCAGGGAGGCAAGGGGTTAACTGGACTACGGTCCAGGAATGTGGCTTACACCTTGTCATGTCAGGAAAATGTATGTTCCCCTGTTCCCATGTTTCATTATAATGTCAGTGTCTGCACCACACACACACCGGAGAATTTTGTGTTAAAGTATGAAACGGTTTAAGTGGTATTTGTGTATCTCCGGTTCTGAAGGTCGCAGCAGGCTGAGACTTGGATCATATGATGTCCCAGTTCCGACATTAAGATCTGGAAAGTTTGGACCCGCTGGACATAACGGAACCGGATATTTTAATATGTCTGTGTTTTAACTTTAATATTGTATTCCAAGGCGGGGATAAAAACCCGCGCAGATTCCTTCACACAAAGGAATGCAAATGGTCAGGGGGGCGACCCAAAGTCTAGGAACCAACTACTGATCAAAAGACTCTGCCACTCTAACTGTTTACCTGAGGGCGGAGAAGCATCAAACTGGAGTGGTTTGTAAGTGTTATATCTACACCTACAAACAATGAAGATCCTGCCAGATACTTCATCTGGTAGACTGGTCGTCGCCCCTGATTTAATTATGGGGCTAGAGAAATTAGACCCTCAGAGTCCCAGTACGCATGGGCTAACTATCTGGGGGGGCATCGGTTAAACTGTGTTCCCACGTTAGGGATTGGATACAGATAATTGTTCACCAACAGCCTGTATTCAATGTTAAGAATAGGGTTACAAAGGTATATAAACTGTGTCAAACCTACAGTTTTTGTTGTTCTTCTGATTTCATCTTGAATGTCACCGGATTGCTGGAGAATTGCTAGCTGATACTTCTCCATTCCCCAACCCTAAGTAAGTGTTACCTTCTTGCCTGTTAATTGTACTATATTGCTGTGTTCACCTTTTTAAGGAATAAATATATTTTATTATATTTAAGCCTCGTTCAGTTCAACCCAGATATTTGGTGTTTATTATATCTTGTCATAAGTTACAGTGACACACTTCCACCAACAAAAATAAGGAGCTTTGCAGTTTTAGAAAAAAGGAACAGAATGATTTAACCTGTTTGGGGAGAGGCGTTTCCCCTCTCTGCTTCCAGCAGCCTTCCTGCCTCCAGGCTCTTGGGGAGAGGGAAGAGGAACCATGAAATCAGCCTTAAATACCTGATTTCTAACTAGCAGGACAGGTGACAGAAATCAGGCATAAGACAAACTCTGGTCTGGATCCCTCATCCCTCAGTTCCAGCACATGCCAAACTGTGGGATGGAGTGCATGCATTCTGAGGCTGCACTTTTCAGCCTAAACAGAATAGAAACTGTTCAGTATCCTGGGAGCCCTATATATGGAATTTATTGCCATCCCCTGGTTTCTGTCACATATCCTCCCCCCCAGCTCAGACCTCGAGGGATGAGCGACCATGGATATTAGGGCGTGCATCCTTGACAACCCGTCAGCATTGCCATGTTTGTGCCCTGACCTGTGTTCCACAGAAAATTTAAAGGGTTGTAGGCTTAGGAACCACCTGGTCACTCTAGCATTCTTCTCTCTGTTTTGACACATCCAGGTGAGGGGTGCATGATCTTTGACCAACCGGAATTTTCTCCCCAACAGATAGTATTTGAGCGTCTCTACAGCCCACTTTATTGCGAGACACTCTTTCTCGACTATGGAGTAATTTTTCTCCTTGGGATTTAGTTTCCTACTTAAATAAAGGATGGGGTGCTCCTCACCTTGAGACTCCTGGGAGAGTACAGCCCCCAGCCCTACCTCAGATGCATCGGTTTGGACTAAGAACTCTTGAGAGAAGTCAGGTGTGACCAACACTGGTTGGGCACAGAGAGCTTCTTTCAGGCTTCTAAAGGCCTGTTCGGTTTCGGCGGACCACTTTACCATTAGCGGCCCTCTTGCTTTTGTGAGGTCGGTTAGTGGGGTTGCCTTAGTTGCAAAATTGCGAATAAACCTTCTATAGTAACCAATTAATCCCAAAAAGGTCCTTACTTGTTTTTTTGTAACTGGCCTTGGCCAATTTTGTGTCGCCTCTACTTTGAGTGTTTGGGGTTTGAGTAAACCTCTGCCAATAGAATACCTCAGGTACTTGGCCTCCTCCAGACCAATAGTGCATTTAGCGGGGTTTGCAGTTAGTCCAGCAGACCGAACTGCGTCAAGCACAGCTTGGACCTTTGGAAGGTGGGATTGTTAATCTTCACTATGGATTACCACATCATCCAGGTAGGCGGCAGTTTACCGAGCATGTGGTTTTAAAATTTTATCCATCATTCTTTGGAATGTGGCGGGAGCTCCATGTAAGCCAAAAGGCAGCACCCTATACTGAAAGAGGCCGTCTGGGGTTGAGAAGGCTGTCTTTTCTTTTGCCCTGTGAGGGGAACCTGCCAGTACCCTTTTGTTAGGTCTAGGGTCGTGAGATATCGGGCTTTGCCCAGTCTCTCTACCAGTTCATCAACCCTGGGCATAGGATAAGTATCAAATTTTGACAAAGCGTTTAGTTTACAGTAGTCATTGCAAAACCTTGTTGTACCGTCTGGCTTTGGGACTAAAACTATAGGGCTGTTCCACCCACTTTGGGATTCTTCAATTACGCCTAGTTTTAGCATTTTTTTAACCTCTAAATTTATAGCCTCTCTTTTGGCCTCTGGGATTCGGTACGGTTTAAGGTTAACTCGGACCCCCGGTTCAGAGACTAGGTCATGTTCAATTACGCTAGTTCTACCTGGCTGTGTAGAGAAGACTTCTTTGTTTCTTCTCACTAAATTCTGGACCTCTCGTTTCTGATGAACGGACAGGGTTTCAGCTATGCTAACCTCTGGGTCAGTTTCTCAATTCTCTGACGGACTTGGGGGTACTAGGGTTAACAAGACCTCTCTATCTTTCCAGGGCTTAAGTAGGTTTACATGGTAAATTTGCTCAGGTTTCCTCCTACCTGGCTGTCTCACCTTGTAATTTACTTCTCCCACTCTTTCCAAGACCTCATATGGCCCATGCCACTTAGCAAGGAATTTACACTCTACGGTGGGAACCAGAACTAGCACCCTATCGCCTGGAAAAAAAATTCTGACCCTAGCACCCTTATTATATGTATTCCTCTGTGCCTCTTGAGCTTTTCCCATGTGTTCCCTCACTATAGGTAGGACTGCAGCTATGCGGTCCTGCATCTGGGCAACATGCTCTATTACACTTCTGTATGGGGTAACCTCGTGTTCCCAAGTCTCTTTGGCTATATCCAGTAAGCCCCTTGGGTGTTGGCCATACAATAGTTCAAACGGGGAGAAGCTTGTGGATGATTGGGGAACCTCCCTAATGGCAAATAACAGGTATGGTAACAAACAATCCCAGTTTTTCCCATCCTTATCGACTGCCCGGTGTAAGATGCTTTTTAAGGTTTTATTGAATTGTTCCACTAAACCATCTGTTTGTGGATGATAGACTGAGGTTCTGAGATGCTTGATTTTTAGGAGTTTACATAACTCTTTTGTTACTTGGGACATAAATGGTGTTCCCTGGTCAGTTAAGATCTCTTTAGGAATTCCGACCCGGGTAAACAGGACTATTAACTCTTTTGCTATGTTTTTAGCAGAGGTGCTATGTAGGGGAATTGCCACCGGATATCGGGTGGCATAATCTAATATTACCAATATATGCTGATGTCCCCTAGCAGACTTTATTAGGGGTCCTACTAGATTCATAGCAATCCGGTTAAATGGTACATCTATTATGGGAAGGGGTACCAATGGACTACGATACGCTTTGAACGGGGTGGTGATCTGACATTCTGGGCATGAGGAGCAATAATTTGTAATTTCTGCCAGAACCCCAGGCCAATAGAAGCTTCGGAGAACCTTTTCTATTGTCGTTTCCACCCCTAGGTGTCCCCCCAATCGGTGACTATGTGCGAGGTGTAATACTACATTACGGAATGTCTATGGTACCAACAATTATTTAGTTATAATTGATTTCCTTTTATCAACCCGATATACTAGGTCATTCTCTACCTCGAAGTAGGGGTAGGCAAGTGACCTATCTGGTTGGCCAGGAGTACTACTCTGGTCCCGTATATTCCCCTTTGCTTCCGCTAATGTTGGGTCTTCCCACTGAACCTTCTTAAAACTCCCAGGACTGACCCCTAGGTCAGCGAAGGTCTTATCCTGTTCTGGGGTGGTAAGCGCCTGTTCAACATCTTGATTTGGGGTATTCCCTACCAAGGTGGCCATGGGAAAGGGGATTTTACAGCACTCGTCCTCTTTCCCCTTTTTATTTTGGCCCTCGTCAACCTCCATTTTTGAAAAAGGGAAAGGATTTGTTTCTTCTGTTACTTCTTTATAGTCCGTTATTGAACTCTGGGCGCTATTCTGAGAGGAGGACTACATTTTTAGAAAATGGGGAAAGTTGGTCCCTATTAACACATCATGTGCCAATTTGGGTACTATACCCACTTTCAAATCTAAAGAACCAAACTCTGTTTCAATAAGAACATCAACAGTGGAATATTCGTGATTATCCCCATGTATACAACAAATTGCCACTCTTTGTGAACTGTTTACCTGTTTTTTCCCAATGGGCAACAGGTATTCGGACACTAGTGTAACTATACTCCCAGAGTCAAGTAGTGCCCGAACCCTCTTACTATTTACCTTTACAAATGCCCAGAGATGGTTATTCAAGGGGTCCTCTGGGCTAGGGCCCATACATTGAGACCACAATGAATAAGGTTCAACGCTGTTGCATTGCATTCGTTCAATATTTAGTGGGCAAACTTTCGCGGTGTGGCCCCTCTCATAACAATTTACACATTTAGGTACATAGTCTGTGTCCCACTTAGAGCCCTTTTTCGGCTCTCCATGTTGGCTGTTGCCCTTAGTATGCGAGCCACTGTTGCTGGTGCTGTGTGAAGGCGGTCGTCACTCTTCAGCCCCCCTTAACCCTGGTACCCTTTTACCATCTCTGGAAGAGTCCTGGAACCTTGGGTAGTGGGGATGCTCCATGACTGTGGGTTGCAGGTGCTCTTCTGCTGCATTGTACCTTTCTACGAGGGCCACCAGCTCATCTGCATTGTGGGGGTCACTGACTGACCCAACGGCGTAGGGCAGAGGGAAGTTTCCTCAAGAACTGGTCCATGACCAACCGTTCCATGATGTGGCTTGCTGAGTTGATCTCGGGTTGTAGCCACTTCCGAGCGAGGTGGATGAGGTCATACATCTGGGATTGGGTGGCTTTATCCAACGTGAAGGACCATGCGTGGAACCTTTGGGCGCGAATGGCTGTGGTTAAGCCGAGGCGGGCGAGGATCTCGAACTTCAATTTTGCATAGACGTTAGCTTCGGCTGGCTCTAGATCAAAGTAAGCCTTCTGGGGTTCGCCGCTTTAGAAGGGTGCGATTAGACTGGCCCACTCAGCTACTGGCCAACCCTCTCTCTGTGCCTTGCATTCAAAAGTGAGAAGATAGGTTTCAACATCATCCGAGGGCCCCATCTTCTGAAGGTAGTGGCTTGCCCTGGTCATTTTCGGGCCTGGGGCTGCATCTGCCAGTGGAGTCTTAATGATAGTCTCTCTCAGGATCTCGAGTTCCTGCTGTAAGCCCTGGGCGAACCATTGTTGCTACTCTCTCAGCAAGCGGTTTGTCTCTTGCTGGGTTGCATTCGCCTGTTGCTGGGTTGCATTCGCCTCTAGCAGGGCTGTTAGCAGCTGTTGCTGGTTGCATTCGCGCTTTGCAGGGCTGCATTCGCCTGTTGCTGGGTTTCATTTGTCTCTTACTGGGCAGCGACATTGCGTACCAACGCACTCACCACGTCATCCATCTTGGCCAGGGGAAGAAAAAGAGAGGGGGAAAAAAAAACTCTTTTTTTTTTTTTTAAGTTTTTTAAGTTCTTTTACCTGCAGACCTTTTAGTGTTCTGCCCGCATTCTCCACCATATGTGACAAACGGCTTACTCCGCCATCTGTCCAGGACTGTTAGAACACGGTCTTTTAGGGTAGGTTAAATGACGAGGCGTAACGTGCTGTTCCTTTAAACAGGCAACTGCCTGGTTTATTCAGTCCCAGGCACTGAGACTGCCACACTGCATACAAAAGAAACACAAGCAAAACAAAAGCCTGCTCACCTGAGCAATAACTTAACTAAGGTTTTCCCTGACTGGGATTGAAGTGGCTTATCCACTTCCACCAACAAAAATAAGGAGCTTTGCAGTTTTAGAAAAAAGGAACAGAATGATTTAACCTGTTTGGGGAGAGGCATTTCCCCTCTCTGCTTCCAGCAGCCTTCCTGCCTCCAGGCTCTTGGGGAGAGGGAAGAGGAACCATGAAATCAGCCTTAAATACCTGATTCCTAACTATCAGGACAGGTGACAGAAATCAGGCAGCAGACAAACTCTGGTCTGGATCCCTCATCCCTCAGTTCCAGCACTTGCCAAACTGTGGGATGGAGTGCATGCATTCTGAGGCTGCACTTTTCAGCCTAAACAGGATGGAAACTGTTCAGTATCCTGGGAGC
>NC_134494.1:2202285-2286649 GCF_040206685.1 Ascaphus truei
CTCCAATGTGCTTGGACTTGTTCAATGGCAGTAAATTTAAAACTGTCAGTGTCACCACTGTGTACCTCTGTGAAGTGCAAAGGTACACTATGTGATGGCACTTTCCTCTTAATACCACTAAGATGTTCAATGATCCTGGTCCTGATTCGCCGACTGGTTTTCCCCACATACTGGATGTTGCAAGAACACTCCAGTAAATAGATAACATGGGTGGATCTGCAGGTCATACAAGACTCAATAGAAAATGTCTCACCCGTAACGTGTGAGCAAAAACCAGTCTGGTCCAAAGATCTAAATTGGCAGACTCTACATTGTCTGCATCCATAGAAACCTTTTCCAATATTCAACCATGAACTGTCCCTCTCCTTTTTCTCCCTTAGTGCACTTGGTGCTAACCTGTTCCCTAGATTACAGGCTTTTCTAAAAATAATTAGAGGATAATCCGGTATATTGCTCCCTAAGGCTGGGTCATTTTTTAGAATGTCCCACTGTTTTTTTATAATGTTGGTGATTTTGCCTGCCTCTACTGTAACCGGTTAAAAATGCAAAATCAAATTTTCCTTGATTGATCTTATTTTTTTGTTTAGGTTTCAATAGATCTTGTCTCACTAGTTGTTCTGCTTTTACCATTGTCTGGTCTAGTCTTTCTTTTCTGTACTCTTTTTCAATAAATCTCTGTTTGATCTTACCTGCCTGTATCTGGAACTGATCTTGATCTGTACAGTTCCGACGTATTCTAGCAAATTGACCGGATGGGACATTGTCCATCCACCTTGGTAAATGACAACTAGTTCTTAGAATTTAATTGTGCATGTCAATTTCTTTGAAATACGTTTTAGTTTTAATGCTGTTATTTTCAACATAGACCTTAGGGTCTAGAAAATGTATTGTTTCTCTGTTTCATGTATGAGTGAATCTAAGATTGTCATCATTCACATTCATCGCAGTTTAAAAATTTGCACAATTGCTCTTCTCCACCCCTCCAAATGAAAAACACGTCATCGAGGAAATGGCGATAGAGGACAAGATTCGCGTCGAGCACGCCCCTAGGCCAGATGTTCCTATTTTCCCACACGGCCATAAATAGGTTCGCGTAGCTCGGGACGAATCTCACCCCATCGCTGTTCCACATTTCTGCAAATAAAATTGGCCACTATACCAAAAATAGTTGTGACCAAGTATAAATCGAATGCCATCAATTATGAACTCCCTCTGTGAATCAGGTAGATCATTATCCCCTATCAAAATTTCTCTTACTGCATCACATCCCTTGTTGTGTTCAATACTCGTGTATAGTGACGCAACGTCACTAGTCACAAGTATGAAATTATCTTCCCATTCAATGTCACCCAGTCTATTAATTATATCAGTGGTGTCTCTTAGATAGGCCTTTTGAGATTTGACATGTTCCTGTAGGAATACGTCGATGTACAAGGATAAATTAGCTGTTAGTGCGTTGATCCCAGAGACAATGGGTCTGCCCGGGAGATCGACTACACTTTTATGAACTTTGGGTAAAAAGTAAAATATTGGAAATTTTGGTTTGGTTGTATGTTAAAATTGATATTCCTTGTCATCGAGTACTCCTAATTCTTTACCCCTATCTAAGAGACATCCAAGTTCATCCACAAAGTTTTGGGTGGGATTTGAAGCCAATTTAGTGTATGTACTGGAGTCACTTAATAGACGTAGTGCCTCTTTCTCATAATTAACATTGCCCATGAGTACCACCCCTCCCCCCTTATCAGCCTGTTTAATGACCAGATTTTCATTCTCTGTCAGTTCTTTAATGGCTTGTTTTTCTTTGAGGGATAGGTTCTCCTTCTTGCCTCTCCCGTTCTTCCGCAAAGCTCTCAAAATCTTTTGATATCATTTGGAAGAAAACTTCCAAATGATTGCCTTTGGCATAATGGGGGTAAAAGGTGGATTTAGTCCTGAGACCCGTGTGTATGAATTTATGTTCTTGTTCTACCACAGGTGACACCTCCCTATTCATAACAGGGTCTACATTTCTTCCCAGGAAGTACCTTTTACCTGTTAACTTTCTGAGAAACCTACTTGCATCAACAAAGAGGTCAAAGTGGCTGTGACCCTTCATTGGTGCAAAAGATAACCCCTTTGATATAATTCTCTCTTGAGCTTCAGTAAGAATGATACTGCTGAGATTAAAAATGTTTTCAATTATCTTGCACTCTTTTTTAGTTCTCGTTCTTCTTCTATCTCTCCTTCCCCTGACGGTCTTTCTCTTTTGGAACTGCTTTTCAACCCCTTCTCCACCAGTGGCAGGCGTTGTTCCTTCATCTCCCACAAAGTGGAAGACCCTTCCGTCCCTAAAAAAACCTCTGACCCCTCCTGATCTGACCGGGCCACTACATACTTTTCTTTCCTATCCTCTCTTTCTCTTTTCTCAGAGTTTGATTTAGTGATATTGTTTTTCCGAATTCTTTCTTCCTCTCTTATCTTTTTTTAATTTGATTAATAGAATTGTAGTTTGCCCTATCCCTGCTCTTTTCTGTAGCAGGGATATCTTTTTTCTTAATCCTTTCATTAGCTCATTTATGTGTATTAAATTTAACTTTCTCTGACTGACTGTTAGATCTTGTTTTATTGTCAGAGTACTTATGACAGTAGTTATCTCTTTGTGTATACTGTAGTTTTTATTTTCCTGATTAAAATTTCTCCTGCTGTTCCTGCTTTTGTTCCAATTTCTCTGTTCTCCTTTTAAATAATCTTCCTCATCTCTCTTTAATTTTTTCTTTTTAATAGTGTCAATCTCCTTCTCTAAGGAATCCAATTTCTTTTGTAGGGCTACATCTTTCTCACAAAAGTCGTTGGTACTTTCAAGGGGAAGTCATTTTTCCTTAATGATATTAATCTCCTCATCCAATTGTTTCATGTGAGTCTTTTGTTGCATAATTAATTAAGAATGTGATTTCCATTACTGTTGTGAGGAGGAAATATTTATTTCCACTATGAGACATAATTGTAACATGATTCATTGGGGTGTTTCTTTGCCTTTCTGAGTGAATGTAAATATAACTAATATAACAATGTAACTTTAATTATATGATTCAGTATCTTGCACAAGTAGAATTTTATAAAGGTTGAACTCAATTAACATGTCTTCCTCATCCAGATGTACAGTACTTTGTTGCATTGCAATGTTACATTAATACATTTTCTCACCATAGATGTATCTTCAGCACATGACTGATCTATGGACAAGAAGCAATATAAGAAATGTCCCAAACATCATAAATTACAGAGGTGTTAATGGAAATATTATTTTTAAGGACTTCAACATAGCACAAGTCTGTATGAGAATTGGAACAAGATTACAAGAAACTCGGCAGAGCATTCCTATACATCAACAGCATTTTACTAAACGTACAGACACCACAATACCAGCCAAGACAAGGAGAGGGGTTAAAGAGCAGAGACATGAAAGCCTACAGTGGGAAATATGGTAATTTTATGCAGCAAATAATCCATACAGGGAAGAAATCCTATAACTGCTCTGAATGTTGTAAATGCTTCAGTAAGAAATCAAGTCTTGTTATACATCAAAAAAATCCACACGGGGAGGCGCATGCGCGACGGCAAAGAGCATGGTAGCATAGCCTAGCTGCTCTGAGCCCCGCTACACAATTTAAGCAAACAAAACCCGCAAAATTAAAAGCACTTTGTCACCAAACATCTTAAACGAGTGATAAAGCTCTCGGGACGTCAAGCAGAGGAGTTAAAACACCGAGGAAGAAGGGGATGCCCGTGTACTTTGGGAGAGCCTAGGCGGCAGGCGCTGACTCAGAAATGGTGCTCATTTCAAATACGGGCTCTGAAACTGAGCAGGATGGAGAGGAGGAAGAAATGGACAGCTTAGCACAGAGGCCAGTAAGACAATGTGACTTCAATAGGCTCTATAAAGATTTGAAAACGCTGCTATAAGCAGAGATAAAGGAGCTGAAAAAATAAGTTACAGGGCTAAGGGAAAGAACCGGATCTCTAGAGACCAAAGTAGATCAGTCTATTAAATCAATCAAAAGAAACGATAAAAAAAACGGCGGACTTACAGTGTCAAATCAATGAACTAAAAGACAGACAAGAAGATGCAGAAAACCTGGACCGGAGGAACAACCTAAGGATTCGTGGGGTGCCGGAGACTGTGCTGGCCTGTGAGGAATTCGTAAACCGGTGGCTTGAGAGCGTGCTCCCAGATACCCCAAAGGAGTACCTAGCATTAGATAGGTGCCATAGAGCCTTACGGGCGAAACCCCTTCAGACCGAACAGCCAAGGGACATCATAGTGAGGATGCACTATTATAGGTCCAGGGAGGCTGTCCTGTCAAAAACGAGACCACTACCATCGGTCGAATTCGAGGGCACCCGGCTTCTGATCTTTCAAGATCTGGCACCGGCCACGCTGGCAAGGTGGAGGAGCCTGCTCCCAATAACCAAAAAATTGAGAGAAAAGGCAATAAGATACCGCTGGACCTTCCCTTTCGGCCTCATGGTGATTCGAAATGGCCGGTCCTTCACCATGAGGGAACTGTAGGAAAGGCCAGCCTTTCTACACAAACTAGGGCTGGAGGAAGCTCCCGCAGTCGCAGGACCAGAGGAGGCACCCCTAGATCCCACATGGTCCAGCAGTACAAAATCCGCAAAGGCCCGGGGAGAAAAGAACTAAGTTACGCCACAAAAGGCAAAGTTAAAACTCACAAGTTGTTAAACTCACAAGTTAATAAAAAACACAAGTTCACACAGTTTTGGTGCTGGGACTAGGTGCAAAAAGTTGATAGAGCATCAGATCCCAAACCGCAGCGCCCCACTCAAGAGAGGTCATTGAGAGGTTGTAAACTGTGTCCGGAAGAAAACCTGTGAAAATGACTTTTCCTTACCTGAATTCGTGGGCCCAGTAAGTTAAGGAAGATGGCGGGGGCATCGGAGTCCCCTGAGAGCCAAGCTGAAATGCAGGACCAGGAAGGTACATGATGGTGGGAAGCAGGAGAGAGAGCGCGAACCTCTGTCTTGACGCGAAGAGAAATCAAAGATGTCGGCGGGGCGGAACTATGTCATCACCGAGGGGAAGGTTTGCGGGCGCCATCTTGGAGGTGGCAAGAGAACCGGAAGTGGGAGTGGAAGACGACACAATGAAGTGACGACAGCGCCAGAGGACGCAAAGGGGGAGCTCCGGCGGCAACAGTGGGAAGGGGGAGGAAGTGGGAAGGAGGAAAGAGTCACGGGGGAGGCATAGAGAGGGGATCGTAGAGTTTAGGACAAGTGCAGCAGAGATTGAGTAAGTTTAGGTATAGTAAGAGCAGGTCTGGAGAAGAACAAGGGGAAGAGGAGGGAGAACAGAAGGAGTTAGGGAAGTGCGGAGGCAGAAGCGGAGGAGAGGTAGAGAAGAAGCGTAAGAAGGGATTGGAAGGTGGATTCAAAGGGGATGAGGGGGATAGTGGAGGGGAGAGGGGGAGACTCATGGGGGAGGGGGATAGTGGAGAGGAGAGGGGGAGACTCATGGGGGCGGAGGCCGAGGAGTCGGGCAAGGGGAGGACCTGGAGAGGAAGACAAAAGGAAGTGAATATAGGGAGAGTTAAGGAGGTAGCTCAGAGAGATTAAGAGAGCAATAGAAGGACAAAGAAGGTTATTAGGCATGAAAGGCTACAGAGGAGAGGCTAAGGAGGTAGGCAAGGGGGAAGGAAGTTGAGAGGTGGAATAAGCGTGGCCAAGGGGAGAGCGAGGGGGAAAGCCACAGAATCCGAGAAAAGAGAGCCCTATGGCAGGGACAGGAGACAAAGGAAGAGATCGATGTGGCTGGGGATATTAATGAGTTTAGAAGAAGCTCAGGTTTTACTAAAAGTTACAGGACGGTTTTGATTAAAGGGTAGTTATGAGTGGGGCAGGAGTTGTGGGTTATGAGCCTGCTCGAGAGTTCGTATGGGCTGAAGGCTGGGTATGGAGAGAGGGGCTCTTCAGATTCCCGGCGAAGTCCTTGGGGCTACAGTTTGTGGGTCTGTGTCGAAGGGCAGCAAGGGGACACACAGAGATCACCACGAGCGGGGAGAGCCCGGAGGCAATGGACTCGAGGCCAGAGGGGGAGTGACCTGGCGTCGAGTTTGTTGTTCAATGTTGCATGTGATATTGTGTTATTGTTCCCCTATGTTTTCCACCCTTTGTTCTCCCTCCCCCCCGCCACCTTTCAACTGGCAGCCAGAGAGGAGGAAAGCAGAGCCATGGTTCCAGAAGTACAGATGACAACAAAGAAATCCACCGAACCTTACAGAAAAGAGACCACAAGATGAGTAACGAATTAGTGTTAAAAGAGATCACAAGATGAGTAACGAATTAGTGTTAATTTCACACAATGTAAAAGGGTTCAACAGTCCAACAAAAAGGAAACTGGCGTTTAAAGATTATAAACGCAAAGGTGCAGAGATCTTGTTTCTTCAGGAGACACATTTCTCCAGGGATAGCTATCCAAAAATTTTCCATAAAAACTTTAGAATTAGCTTTTTGGCCTCAGTGCTGATTAAAAAACAGGGGGTAGCCATCTTAATACACAATAGAATCCCACTGGTAGCAGACGGGACATATACAGATAAAGACGGTACATCATAGTGACTGGCTCCATTAGGGATCACCCAATCACATTGGCGGCGATCTATGCTCCTTGTGAACAGGCAGCGGGCTTCTTTAAACACTTTTTTCATCAGCTTCATAAAGTTGCGAAAGGTACCGTCATTTTGGCAGGTGATCTGAATAGGACACTGAACTCCGACCTCGACAGATGTACTAAAACTCACACAGCCCACAGACTAGATTTACTAACAATAACCCAGGGTTTGAGAGAATGTCAACTTTTAGACATATGGAGGGAACAACACCAGGGGGTGAAGGAGTATACATTCTCCTCACATCCCCATAACAGATACAGCAGGATAGATTACTTCCTTGTGTCAGATAGAATGGTCCCAGGGGTCTCTCGCACTGAGATACATGATATTTCATGGTCTGACCACGCATCTATCGAGCTGCGATGCACGCTAATTCTACTAGACAGACCTTGAGCGAATTGGAAACTAAATGAACTATTACTGAAAATCCCTGATTAAGAAAGGGAGGTGGGAAATAAGATTGAGGAATATTTTAAGGAGAATGAGGGGAGTGTGTCGGCACACTCTTCGCTGTGGGAGGCTCATAAGGCTACCCTGAGGGGGATTTTAATGAATCTGGCGGCTAAACGCAAAAGGGTGAGAGAGAACAAGATTAGAGAGTTGGAGAAGAAGCTAGCAGATCTCTCTCACCTTCATAAAATGAATAAACAAGAGTATATTTTGAAAGAATTATTAGACACTAAAACAAAGCTCAATCTCCTCTTATCCTCCCAGGCCGAGAGGGAAATGGCATAGTCTAGACGCAAGTTTTACGAAAAAGCCAACAAGCCAGATACTTTACTTACCAATAAGCTCAAAAATAAGCTTCCAAATTACCACATTCACGCCATCCGAACGCCGGGAGGGGACCTGACATCCAACCCTAGAAAAATAGTAGAAGAATTTAAAGGTTTTTACGAAAAATTATATGATGGAAATAAGGTCACCCGCAACCACAAAAATGAAGAGTTGCTAAAAAATATTCCTGCAGGAGGCAAATTTACCAAGGTTTGGCAGAGATGAGAGAGAGGCGTTACAGAAGGACTTCACACTTGAAGAAGTGGCGGAGGTAATCAAGGCACTAAAACCAGAAAAAGTGCCAGGGCCTAATGGCTTCTCTAATTTATATTACAAGAAATATCTGAAATTATTAACACCCCATCTATTAAAATTATTTAACGAAATTCTAGCAGGGGCCTCCTTCCCAACACAAATGTTACACGCTTCAATCTCCCTGATCCATAAACCTGGTAAAGACCCGGCAGACTGTAAAAGCTACTGGCCTATTTCACTGATCAACTCAGATGTTAAAATCTTTTCCAAACTTATAGCAAACAGGATGGGTAGTGTCCTTCCCGGATTGGTCCACACGGATCAGGTAGGGTTTATCGAAGGTAGGCAAATGGAGGACAATACCAGGAGGATTATAGATTTGATTGATTTGGCCAAAAAGAAAAACATCCAGTCCATGGTATTAAGTCTAGACACGGAGAAAGCCTTCGATAGGATAGATTGGCCCTATTTAAGAGAAACATTGAAGGAATTTGGTTTTGAAGGACGTCTGTTAAAAGTCATACTAGCTTTAAACGAGGGCCCGACGGCAAGGGTGCGACGCCAGGGCGTCCCTTCGGAACAGTTTAGCATCTGTAGTGGAACAGGACAGAGGTGCCCTCTGTCCCCACTGCTGTTCGCCTTCTATATTGAGCCCCTAGCAGCGCATATTAGACGAAGTCCAGATATAGAAGGAATAACAGTGGGAAATCAGACACATAAGGTGGCACTATACGCCGATGATGTGATTTTAACACTGTTAAAACCCCTCACATCTCTTCCCAACACTTTTGGGATCCTGGACAAGTTCAACCAAATTTCGGGTTTTAAAATTGATCAGACAAAGTCAGAAGCCCTAAACATTAACTTACCCAAAGAGATGGAAAAATTAATAGAAATAAACTTTAATTTCAAATGGCAAGCCTCCGCTATCAAATATTTAGGTGTATACCTCACCAGGGATTACAAAACATTGTACAAAGCAAACTACCAGAAAATGATTAAGACGTTGGAGGAGGATCTCAGGACATAGATGAAGGGCGGCATTTCATGGATTGGCAGGATACATAGCGTGAAAATGAATCTCCTCCCAAAGATGTTATATATTTTCCAGAGCCTGCCAATACCTTTAGTGATCTCCCTACAGTCAAACATTTTGAAATTCATCTGGAATAAGAAAAGCCCAAGAATTGCAAAAGGTATCTTAAAGAGGCCTGCATCAAAAGGGGGACCAGCGGTACCTTGCTTGTTAGCTTATTATAAAGCGTCACAATTAAGCCAAATTATCCAGTGGCACGCAGATCCGAACCGGCGGCGATGGGTGGAACTGGAGAAAAGCTGTGGTGCACCGGTAGAACTGCATAATTTTATCTGGCTTCCTAAGGGATGGGGGTGCCGCTCCAGGCCATGGCCAATTCCTTAAAGGTATGGGAGGCCACTAAAAATAGTTGTAACCTCAACTCCAAAAACTCCCTAATGACTCCGATAATTGTCAACCCGGACTTCGCTCCAGGAATGAATAGAAATAATTTGCTGGTTTGGACACATGCGGGTATTACAAGGCTAAAGGATCTGGAGGGGAGGAAATATATACAAACTTTTGAGCAAATTAAATCCACAAAGGATATCCCAAACAAGGAATTCTTTAGATACCTCCAGATCCGAGACTTTTATAACAAATTCCCAATTAGACCAGCAAGAACAAATTTTGAGCAGCTGTGTTCTAGAGATACGGACATGCGGGGACTAACTTCTAGAATGTACAGGGAAGTCATTAGAGGACAAGGAATGAGACAGGATCCTGCAGGCGGCGAAAAGTTCAATTTGCACCATGTTAAAGGAGAACGCATATAAAGTCCTAATGCGTTGGTACTACACCCCAGTAAAACTATCTAAATTTGTCAAAGGATACTCCCCGCTCTGCCCAAAGCAGTGCTGGGAGATAGCGGATTTACAACATATGCTGTGGCCGTGCGCGAAGGTGGTCCCGATTTGGGAACAAATTAGGGATTGGATACAAAGGATACTCAATTTGGAGATCCCCCTGGACCCATGGCTGTTCCTTTTGGGCAGACGGATGCAGGGTTTGTCAAATGCGACGCATAAATTAATCGCGCATTTCGAAACAGCCACTAAGTTGCAAGATCGCAGCATTGTGGAAACAATCTGATTTACCAGTCACCCCGAAAATTAGAAACAGAATTTGGCACGTCTGCCGGATGAAACAGTTGACGAGTAAGGTCAATGACACCAGCTCAAATTTCCTAAAAGTCTGGATGCCTTGGCTGGCCCAGACAGATATCCCGGGGGTAAGCATTTCCGCAATCCTACATTGATAGACACAGATGCGTTCTCCTTTGACAGTGCGGGATCCGCTACCACATAGAGACGGACGATAAGGCCAAACGTTAGAGAGGAGCCCGGTGAGCATTTCAGAAGCCAGGATTCCAAAAACTACGGATACGAGGGTAGCTTTCCCCTACTCCACCCCCCCCCCCCCCCCACCCCATCTACCCTTTCCTTCCTGTATATTGTCTAATTCGTCTGGTAGGTTATGTCCTTGGAATGTACGTTACCCACAATTAATGTCCTATACATGTTCTATGTTGTTGAAAAATAAGGGTTAAAGTTGATATCTAAGACAATGGTTTGTGATACACTGTATGCATGATAAAACCCAATAAAAGTAAAGTTGGGGGGGAAAAAATCCACACAGGGGTGAAACCTTATAACTGCTCTGAATGCGGGAAAATGTTTATTAAGAAATCGCATCTTGCTAGACACCAGAGAATCCTGTGACGGTGAAGGGGTACACAGGCCATAAATATAGGTAGTATGCCTGGTTGGGTGCCCCTGAGCTATATTGGGGAATTGTGAGTGTCAGCTCTTCAACCCAATTGTGGAAAATAACTGCTTGTATAAAAAAGATGTATGGGGTTTTACTGTTCCAGGAGTGCGAAGCGTGAACGTCGGTGATGATTTTATGGGAACATTTTGTCAGGGTGTGTTTGGGTAGAATGGGGCCCATGTTACGGTTACCCGAAACATGCACTCTGGAATCCCCCCAGATTCCTGAGGACATGGGGAACACAGACCACCGGATAAAATCACCCCTAGAATGCAGTTTGCAGCTCCTCACCAAATCCCCCTGCTTCAGCACAAACCAGAGCATTACGACCGGGCAGGGAACTGGGTTACATTCCAGGTCCCGGGATATGTCCGAATCTCAGGACCCAGTTACGGGTTCTCATCCATCGTGACCAGTGGTGGGATTCAACATTTTTAGCAACAGGTTCTCTCTCACGGGCGGGCGAGGGGGGGGGAGGTCAGGGATGGGGTGGGAGAGAGACGGGGGAACGGGATAGAGACGGGGGGAAGAGGGAGAGAGACGTGGGGAAAGAGGGAGAGAGACGGGGGAAAGAGGGAGACGGGGCGGAAGAGGGAGAGAGACGGGGGGAAAGAGGGAGACGGGGCGGAAGAGGGAGAGAGACGGGGAAAGGGAGAGAGACGGGGGGAAGAGGGAGAGAGACGGGGAAAAGAGGGAGAGAGATGGGGGAAGAGGGAGAGAGACGGGGGGAAGAGGGAGAGAGACGGGGGGAAGAGGGAGAGAGACTGGGGGAAGAGGGAGAGAGATGGGGGGACGGGGGAGAGCGACGGGGGGAAGAGGAAGAGAGACGGGGGGAAAGAGGGAGAGACGGGAGGAAAGGGAGAGACGGGGGGAAGAGGGAGAGAGACGGGGGAAAAGAGGGAGAGACGAGGGGAAGAGAGACGGGGGGAAGAGGGAGAACGACGGGGGAAAGAGGGAGAGAGACGGGGGAAAGAGGGAGACGGGGCGGAAGAGGGAGAGAGACGGGGGAAGAGGGAGAGAGATGGGGGGAAGAGGGAGAGAGACGGGGAAAGGGAGAGAGACGGGGAAGAGGGAGAGAGACGGTGGGAAAAGGGAGATGGGGGAAAAGAGGGAGAGAGAAGAGGGGGAAGAGGGAGGGAGACGTGGGGGAAGAGAGAGAGATGGGGGGAAAGAGGGAGAGAGACGGGGGAAAGAGCGAGACGGGGGGAAGAGGGAGAGAGACGGGGGAAGAGGGAGAGAGATGGGGGGAAGAGGGAGATGGGGGGGAAGGGAGAGAGACGGGGAAGAGGGAGAGAGACGGGGGGAAGAGGGAGAGAGACGGGGGGAAGAGGGAGAGAGACGTGGGGAAGAGGGAGAGGGGGGGGAAAGGGAAGAGAGAGGGGGGGAAGAGGGAGAGAGGGGGGGAAAAGGGAGAGGGGGAGGGAAGAGGGAGAGAGATGGGGGGAAGGGGGAGAGACGGGGGGAAGAGGGAGTGATACAGGGGGAAGAGAGAGAGACTGGGCCAGAGAGAGAGACGGAGGGGGAGAGAGAGGGAGACCATACCGCCCTTTTATAGTGATGGACGGGCGGGGATGGGGGAAGAGAAATGAGGGGGGAGAGATAGAGGTGGAGGAATGGGAGACGGGGGGTAGGAAAGGGAGAGAGACGGGGGAAAAGGGAGAGACGGGGGGGAAGAGAGGGAGACCATACTGCCCTTTTATAGTGACGGAGGGATGGGGGGGAGAGATAGAGGTGGGGGAATGGGAGAGAGATGGGGGAAGGGGGAGAAAGACGGGGGGTAGGAAAGGGAGAGAGACTGGGGGAAGAGGGAGAGAGACGGGAAGAGGGAGAGAGATGAAGGGGGGGAAGAGGGAGAGAGCTGAAGGGGGGAGAGGGTGAGGGGGGATGAGGGAGCGAGCCGGGGGGGGGGGGGGAAGAGGGAGAGAGACCATACCGCCCTTTTATAGTGAAAAATGAAAACCAACAATATTTGATTTAAATAAATTATTTATTTGCCTTTGTTAAAATATTTCCATATCGCTACGATTGTCATTATACTGTTTCTTTTGTCCAGGGCAGAGAGAGACGGGGGGAAGGGCAGAGAGAGACATGGGGGGCAGAGAGAGAAGAGGGAGGGCAGAGAGACAAGGGGGGCAGAGAGAGACCAGGGGGGCAGAGAAAGGCATGGGGGGAGCAGAGAGAGACAGGGGGGGCAGAGAGAGACCAGGGGGGGCAGAGAGAGACCAGGGGGGGCAGAGAGAGACCAGGGGGGGCAGAGAGAGACCAGGGGGGGCAGAGAGAGACCAGGAGGGGGGGGCAGAGAGAGACGAGGAGGGGGGGCAGAGGGAGACCGGGAGGAGGCAAAGAGAGACGGGGCAGAGAGAGACCAAGGGGGGGCAGAGAGAGACCAGGGGGGTTCAGAAAGAGACCAGGGTAGGCAGAGAGACCAGGAGGGGGGGTAGAGGGTGAGTGTGTGTGTGTATGAGTGAATACACACATACCCACTGTAGGAGGACGTGCGCAGAGGTATGCAAGGGAGACTTGTTAACGTGAAATTAAATAAGGCTTTTATTGCGCCTGTTCCTTTAACATAAGAAAAAACATCCAAACATATTAAAAAAAAAGGGGTCAAACAACGCTTCTGTTCCACTTGGGAGTATTTCTAGTGAAACCTATGCGGTCCACAACTCCCTTTAGATAAGCATGTCTCCCAGCCCCAAACATTTATCTTGATATGTGCAGATATACCAAAAGTCTTATAAAGGAAAGTCTTATCTGTTTCTTGTAGTTGGAGGGAAAGTCTTCTCTGTTCCTGGGTTGCTGCCTTTTTCCTCAGGCTACTGCTGCGGCCAAGTTTATTCGAGCATTTGCCCGTTCTTGGCCGCAGCAGTATCCTGGCGCGCGCCGGAGGGTGACGGGCGCGCGCCGAAGCAGCGGAAGAGCGCCCTCCGATCGGGGCGCTCTCCCTACCGCTGCCGGGTCCGCCGGGTCCCCCGGAACCCCCTGCCGCCGTCCCGCGATCGCGGGACACCAGGGCTCCCTCGGGGAGCCCTGGACGCGCGTGCAGGGGGCGCAGGCACCCGATGACGCGTGACCGCGCATCGGAGACGCGCGGCACGCCGAGGGGCTGCCACTTGCAAGCCGGGAAATCTCCCGGCTTGCGGTACTGGCCACACTGCAATAAAGTGTGTCGCCAGTGTATGTCAGCATTCAGGTTTAGAGGTTTTTTCCCCTGTGTCTTGCAGGCAGTGTGCTGTTTCTTCTGGCAGGCTTCAAGACATCTGTCCCTATGGTCAGTCCCACAACTTGTGAGACTCAGGAACAATCTCCCTTCCTGTCTCAAAGACAGACTTTTCTAAGAAGCCTAATCAGGCAGGTGGTGTTGACTACCAGCAGTTAACTACCACACTGCTGGATTAGATGCACATTTCCTGAACAGGGATAACTCCCCTGTTGCACCCACCCACCCAAGTCAAAAGTCACCCACCCACCCAAGAGTCAAGTCACCCATACCCACCCAAGTGTGAAGTCGAACGTGTCAAGTCACCCATACCCACCCAAGTGTGAAGTCGAACATGTCAAGTCTAGTGTCAAGTCACTCACCCACCCAAGTGTCAAGTCACCAACCCACCCAAGTGTCAAGTCAAGTGTCAAGTCACCATACCCACCCAAGTGTCAAGTCACCCACCCTCTCTCTGTCTTTCACGCCTCTGTCTGTCTCTGCCCACCTCTGCCCCTGTCTGTCTCTGCCTCCTCTCTATGCCCCTCTCTCTGCATCTCTCTCTGTCACCCCCACACTCTGTCTGTCACCCCCACACTCTCTCTCTTTGTCTATCACCCCCACACTCTCTCTGTCTATCACCCACACACTCTCTCTGTCTGTCACTGTTACGCTGTGCTCACCACGGACAAGGAGGGACCCCGAAACTGAGGTGAGATGGGTAACAAACTGCACCCACAGCTACGGGGACACGCCTGGAAAGTGGAAAATAGGCATCTGGAACAGTCTGGGAGTATAAAATAAAGTAAGATACTCGCCAGACGAGAAGGGAGGTTCCAGAAGATAGGTGGTACTGAGAGCCTGGGGTCCAGAGCCGGGAGGTAGGTCGGAATCCGCAAACCGAGGTAAAGGGGTTCGGGAGTCCAGTAGGTCAGGATACAAACCAAGGGTAGAAGACCAGAGCGGGTCCACAGCCAGGCCGGATCGGTACACAAGGGATCACTAAGGAGACAAAGAGACAGGAACTGAGGCAGGCACGACCGTGGTTAACAGGTCATACAAAGCTATGCTCAGCCAAAGAATGAATGGCTGAGCAAGGTATAAGTAGGAGGAAGGACCAATAGGGAGAGGGGGAGTAACGAGGGAGCGGCCCCAGGGAAGATAGGGATTGGTAGGGAGAAACTTAACACAGCTGTGCTAGATGTGCAGCTTGTGAGCGGGGCACGCACATCAGGTGTGTGCGCCGCGCAGGAGAGGCACGCGTGGCTGCAGCTTGGGGCGGGAACTCCTCCTGAGGGAGGACGTAAAGGTCCTCGGCTGTGCGCGCGCATGCGCGAGATCAGTAGCCGCCGCGGAGAGCGGAGGAACAGGAAGATCTCGCCCGCGGCGGCGAGGAGGCAGAGCTGGAGCGGCGATAAGCAAAGTCGCGGGAGGAACCCCTTTAGAGAGAGGTGTTCTCCTGACCGTACAGTACCCCCCCCCTTGAGGAGCGGCCTCCGGACGACTCCAATATGGCTTTTGGGGAAATTTGGAGTGAAAGAGTCTCAACAGTCTGGGGGCATGTATTTGATGGTAGGGTACCTAAGATCTTTCCTCTGGACCAAAGCCCTTCCAGTGAACCAGGTATTGTACCGAACCCCTCGTCCTCCTGGAATCCAGAATAGACTGAATTTCGAACTCTTCCTGCCCCTGAACTATGACTGGTTTAGGGTCAATCGGTGTCCTATGGAACCGTGGACTCTGGGACACAGGTTTCAGCAGTGACACGTGGAACACGGAGGGTATCCTCATGGATCGAGGAAGTTCCAGACGATATGCCACAGGATTGATCCGTTCTATTACTGAGAATGGACCCAAGAACCTGGGAGCCAGCTTGTGGCTTGGAGTCTTCAGTCTAATGTTCTTGGAGGAGAGCCAGACCTTATCCCCTGGTTTGAAGACTGGTGCCTGACGACGGTGACGATCTGCCTGTGTCTTTTGTCTATGGTTTGCGTTTCTCAAAGCCTCTTGGATCCTTTTCCAGGATTCCTGAAGATCCCTGATTCGGTCATCGGTCGCTGGAACCCCGAAAGGAACTGAGGTGATGGGCAGCTGGCCCGGGTGAAAACCATAATTAATGAAAAAAGGGGATTTCAACGTGGAGCTGTTCTTTAAAGAGTTATGGGAGAACTCTGCCCACGGAAGTAAATCTACCCAATTGTCTTGGCTGTCTGCGATGAAGCATCGTAGGTATTGCTCCAGAGTCTGGTTCATTCTCTCGGTTTGCCCATTAGTTTGGGGATGATACCCGGACGAAAAATGAAGGGTGATATCCATCCTGCGAGCGAAGGCTCGCCAAAAATTTTGAGACAAATTGTGTACCTCGATCAGATACGATGGAAAGAGGAACTCCGTGAATGCGGAATATTTCTTTAACAAAAATGTCTGCCAAAGTGGCGGAATTGGGTAGGCCTTTGAGAGGAATGAAATGGGCCTGTTTGGAAAAACGATCCACGACAACCAAAATGGTGTTCATCCCTTTAGAGGTTGGAAGTTCCACCACAAAGTCCATGGACAGATGACTCCATGGGCGTTCTGGTATAGGGAGGAGTTGTAGAAGGCCATACGTTTTTTTACGAGCGGTCTTAACCTGGGCACAAATTGGACAAGTTTTTACGTATTCTGAAATGTCCTGCAACATGGTTGGCCACCAAAAGGTACGACCAATGAGGTCGGAAGTCCTGCTAATGCCTGGATGACTGGCTGACCTAGCAGAATTACCCCACTCAAGAATCTTCTTAAGGAAGCGTGGAGCTGCATACAGACGGCCGACCAGCACCTTAACGCCCCTCGCGAGATTAGATTGTGCAGCCATGACCTGATCCAGGATATCAAAAGAGTTGGCCGAAACAATATATTTGGAGGGTAAGATTGTTTCGGAGATAACCTCGGAATTGTCCTCAAACAGGAATTGACGTGAAAGTGCGTCTGCCTTTTGATTCTTTGAACCAGGAATGTAAGATATGAGATAATTAAATCTCGGGAAAAAAAGAGACCATCGAGCCTGAAGCGCCCCAAGGCGACCTGCAATCTCAATGTAAAGTAAGTTTTTATGATCAGTAAAGATTGAAATGGGGGTCTCTGTTCCCTCCAGGAGATGTCTCCATTCCTGAAGGGCGAGTTTAATAGCCAGGAGCTCTCTGTTTTTGACATCATAGTTCCGTTCTGCCAAATAATTTTTTTTTGAAAAGAACCCACAGGGATGAAGTTTGGCCTGTGGGGACTGTCTCTGAGAGAGAATGGCGCCAGCACCGACGTCGGATGCGTCTACCTCTAGGGTAAAGGGAAGCCCGGGATCAGGGTGACGCAAAATAGGAGCAGAAGCAAAAGATTTTTTGAGGGAGTCGAAAGCTTGGAGAGCTACAGGAGACCAGACTGCTGTGTTAGCTCCCTTTTTGGTGAGGGCAGTAATGGGGGCCACGGTAGAAGAAAAATTCTTGATGAATTTACGATAGTAATTCGCAAATCCCAAGAATCGTTGTATGGCTTTCAGGGAAGTGGGTTGTGGCCATTCTAAAACAGCCTTGAGTTTAACTGGGTCCATAGAGAAGCCAGTGCTAGAAATGATATATCCAAGAAAGGGAATGGAAGAAAGATGAAAAGAACATTTCTCTAGCTTAGCATAGAGATTGTTCTCCCGAAGGCGAGACAGGATTAATTTGGTATGTTGAATGTGGTCAGAGAGGGATTTGGAAAAAATAAGGATATCGTCAAGGTATACGATAACGAAGCTGTCGAGGAGATCATGGAAGATCTCGTTGACAAACTCCTGGAAGAACGCCGGGGCATTGCACAGGCTGAAAGGCATGACTAGATATTCATAATGCCCATCCCGGGTGTTAAAGGCGGTCTTCCATTCGTCGCCCTGACGGATGCGGACAAGGTTATAGGCTCCGCGGAGATCAAGTTTGGAAAAAATTGTTGCCCCCTGTAAACGATCGAAGAGTTCGGAAATAAGTCTCAGGGGGTAAAGGTTCTTGATCGTAATTTTGTTAAGACCTCTGTTGTCAATATAGGGGCGCAAGGAACCATCCTTTTTCTTAACAAAAAAATCCAGCTCCAGCTGGAGATGAAGAATTGCGGATGAAACCCTTCCTCAAATTATCCTGGATATACTCGGTCATGGCCTTGGTCTCGGGTATGGATAGGGGGTAAGAACGGCTTTTGGGCAAGGTAGCACCGGGAAGGAGCTAAATAGGACAGTCAAAGTCTCTATGGGGGGGTAACATCTCAGAATGTACCTTATCAAAAACGTCCGCCAGGTCCCGGTATACCTTTGGAAGGGAAGTTTTATACTAACATCCGTTTGGGGGGAAGACAGGTCTTAAGGCACTGGGGGTTCCATCGTATGGGCTCCTTACCAACCCAATCTAATTGTGGGTTATGAAGTTGCAGCCAGGGGAGTCCCAGAATTACATCTACCGATGGAGTGTGGATCACGTCCAAGATAATCTTCTCTTGGTGACCGTCCTCCGTGGAGAGGGATAGAGAACAAGTCTCCAGGGAAATAAAGGCTGGTTGGAGTGGACGCCCGTCTATGGCCTCCAGACCAACTGGAACAGCCTTAGATCGAAAGGGAAACCCATTCCTATAGGCAAAACTCTGATCAATAAAGTTCCCCTGAGACCCAGAATCTATAAATGCAGAAGCGGGGATCAGGGAGTTATTCCAGGCCAGAGAAATAGGCAGCATTATACGATTGGGAAGTACTTTAGAAGAAAGAGGAGAAGAGATTACACCCAACGAGACCCTCTCATACCTTATTGGGTCCTGGAGTTTCCCGGTCGCAGAGGACAGCTTACCAGCAGATGACCGGGATGACCGCAGTAATGGCACAGTCCACCTTCTAGTCGGCGCTGTCTCTCCGACACGGATAGCCGATGACCTCCGAGCTGCATCGGTTTGGGCTCATCCATGGGTTGGGGAACGTAATGGACGAGACTGCGGCTGGAGTCCGGGAGGAGTTGGTACGAGGAAGAGCGCGTTCAAGTCTCCTCTCTCGTAGCCGCTGGTCCACGCGAATGCAGACCGCAATGAGATCCTCCAATCTGGTGGGTCTCTCCATAGTGGCCAGCTGGTCCTTGATGGCATCCGACAGACCCTGCCAAAAGGCTGCTGATAGTGAGCCATCATTCCAGGAGGTCTCTGCCGAGATGGTCCTGAAGTCCAAAGCATACTCGGCAACAGGACGATTACCCTGGGAAATATGGAAGAGAGAAGAATCTGCCGTAATTTGACGACCAGGCGTATCGAATACTTGCCTGAATTCTCGAAGAAAGCGAGAATAGTCATGGGTCATGGCAGGCTCCCGCTCCCAGATTGGGGATGCCCAGGCTAGGGCCTTTCCGTTCAAGAGAGACATAATATAGGCCACCTTTGAATGAGCAGTGGGGAAACGTGAAGGGGATAATTCAAATTGCATCTCGCACTGATTAAGAAACCCTCTGCACTCATGAGGATCCCCTGCATAACAGTTGGGAGCCGGGAGATGAGGATCCACAACCACGGGAAGACCCGGGGAGGGAAACGCCGCAGCTGTCATGGCAGAGGAGCCTGGGGAAGGCTGCAATGAGGAGAGTATAGAGAGCTCCTGCGTCACGGAGGCAAGCTGCGCCTCTAGCTGGAGAAGTAGCTGCATGGGGCTTGGTTGCTCAACCTCTTCGGGGTCCATGTCTGTTGGGCTGAGCATAATGTTATGCTGTGCTCACCACGGACAAGGAGGGACCCCGAAACTGAGGTGAGATGGGTAACAAACTGCACCCACAGCTACGGGGACATGCCTGGAAAGTGGAAAATAGGCGTCTGGAACCGTCTGGGAGTATAAGATAAAGTAAAATACTCGCCAAAAGAGAAGGGAGGTTCCAGAAGATAGGTGGTACCGAGAGCCTGGGGTCCAGAGCCGGGAGGTAGGTCGGAATCCGCAAACCGAGGTAAAGGGGTTGGGGAGTCCAGGAGGTCAGGATACAAACCAACGGTAGAAGACCGGAGTGGGTACACAGCCAGGCCGGATCGGTACACAAGGGATCACTAAGGAGACAAAGAGACAGGAACTGAGGCAGGCACGACCGTGGTTAACACAGGTCATACAAAGCTATGCTTAGCCAAAGAATGAATGGCTGAGCAAGGTATAAGTAGGAGGAAGGACCAATAGGGAGAAGGGGAGTAACGAGGGAGCGGCCCCGGGGAAGATAGGGATTGGTAGGGAGAAACTTACCACAGCTGTGCTAGATGTGCAGCTTGTGAGCGGTGCACGCGCATCAGGCGTGTGCGCCGGGCGGGAGAGGTGCGCGCGGCCTTAGCTGGGGGCGGGAACTCCTCTTGAGGGAGGATGTAAAGGTCCTCGGCCGTGCGCGTGCATGCGCGAGATCAGTAGCCGCCGCGGGGAGCAGAGGAACAGGAACATCTCGCCCGCGGCGGCGAGGAGGCAGATCTGGAGCGGGGGTAAGCAAAGTCGCGGGAGGAACCCTTTTAGAGAGAGGTGTTCCCCCGGACCTTACAGTCACCCCACACTCTCTCTCTGTCTGTCACCCCCCACATTCTCTCTGTCTGTCACCCCCCTCACTCTCTCTGTCTGTCTGTCACCCCCACACTCTTTGGTTTGTCTGTCACCCCCACACTCTCTCTCTCTCTCTGTGTCAACCCCACATACTCTCACACTCTGGATCTGGATATCTTATTTACCCTGTATATCTTAACTGTCCTATACCTACACCGAAATAACCTATACTGCTTTCTTCCAGATATGACTCTCTTTTTATTTGTAAATCCGACATTTACACACGCATGCGCGCACACACACACACGCGCGCGTAATAAGGATTAATTGTAGTATAAGAGAGAAGATCCAAGGATCTTCTGTGATCTGCTGTGGAAGCAGTGCACAGCTGCAAAAACGGGGCCAGCACCATTGCTAATAGTTAAAAATGATTTATTTATTCAACAACATAGTAACGGGGAACAGAGACACACTCTGACGCGTTTCATGCAAACGCCCTTTTTCAAAGAGTAAATTCGCATCTGATCAAACTCCGTGTCTTATAGAGAATCCTCCGCCTCCAAACGCCGATGTCACAGTGTAAATTTGGCGCAAAAAACATATAGCGTAATCCTATTGGTGGAGCCCTCTTCCAATCAGCTGTCTGGAATGGAAGGTGCGTCCCGTGTGGATGGGGGATAGTATACAGACTCAAAGAGAGCAGACCTGTTACAATTATTAACGAAATTGAGACAAAAAAACATAAAATAGATGCAATAACATCAAATACAAAACAAAATAATATAAACTAGCGAATTTGGTTTCCTATATAGGTCAAGGACATAGACAAAATGAATGAATGGCCAGAATTATATACAAAAACAGGTTAGTTTTAGATAATCAAAATATATATATAAAATAATATATATGCATATAAAGCCAACAAAAAGTCTATAATATGAATGATCAAATATGAAAAAAGTGCATATTTATACAGTCTATTGAAAACTAGTCTTTTAGAAAAGTGCAGTATAATAGAAAGCAAATAATACTAAAATTAGATTATTACTGATAGTAACACAACTTAACTAATATTAAGGAATAAAAATATAGGTATAATAATATCAATAAATATAAATTATAAATATCCATCTAATAATAATGATTAAGTATCTTCATACTGGTTATAATATGAGAACTAAATTTATCTTAAAAAATGCTTCAATTCCCAATCTTGGTTCATGCCCCTGGGTGCTAACGTCCCAAGGGCATAAATCCAATACATCTCTCTACAATTTAGGAGAGCTTCTCTATCTCCTCCCCTAATATTGGTATGTATGTGTTCAAGAGCACTGTATGTAAATGTGCTTAGTGATCCTTGAGGACAGTTGGTAAAATGACGAGCTACGGGGAATCAATCGTAATGTTTTTTAATGCTTCTAATGTGTTCACCTATTCTAAGTGTTCGAATAGTCCTGCCAATATAACCACTCCCACAGGCACATCTGAGCAAGTAAATCACAAACGACATACATGTTTTCCCCTACACTATTATTTATGTCCCTGTTTTGCAGCTCTAAAGCTAGCTGCAGGTAACGATGTATGTGAAATGTGCTAATTGTATTTGCAGCACTAGGAGTGAGCTAGCAATCTAATTTTTGGATCCCAGGTAGCTCAAGAAATACGACGCACCTACATATTTGTTTTATGTTGTTCATACAGGTAGAAGCACATATAAAAAATAAAGTGTGTTTCAGTGCTGGCGTGTGCCTGTGATCCCCAATCAAAGCACATTCAATTAAGGGGCTAACTTGCGCTTGGGAGCTAGCACTCTAATTTTTGGAGTGCAGCTAAGTAAAAAGAAACCATAAACATACATATAAGGTTTATAATTGTGGCATAAGCAAAACGTATATATATATATATATATATATATATATAAACTGTATTTGAGTTATGTTTTAAACTGTACAGGCAGGAAGCTTTTCCTGCCAGCCCGGCAAGGAATGTATTAATATGTAAATATGTTAAGGGTACATGAGCTGAGGGCTTTTCATCTTTGGGCTTCAAAGGGCACCCTGCTACGTTGGTGCCCGTGTCTATGAGAAATCCGAAGTTGAAAAGCCTCAGAGAGGCTAGGTGTTAAAGTGGCCAGGATATCCCTGAGTATCAGATCCTGATACGCAGGAGGGGCCATTCACACTTGGTAGCCAAACCCCAGACTTACTGTCGCCAGGTAAGAGGTTGGACCCAGTATGCTAAGCAGCTTAGGTGTCAAGTTGACACATGCTCTGTGCAAACCAGGAAGCCACTTCTGCCCATGCTATGAACTACTGGGAAGTTTGGGATAGGGGAAAAAAGTGTTTCCATGAAGGGATTGGGTGTGTGTGTGTTAGGTATAGGACCCTTAACCCTATAAAGATGCCTGCAGCCCAGTCCCAGAGAGATTCACCTAAGATCAACCAAGAGACGTCCAAGTAACAGCAGCGGCGGTCCCGGAGTGTGAGGGATTAATTTCACCGTAACAAAGGATCATCCCCCTCTTCCAGAATTCATTAGTGCTAAGGATTCCCGAACAAATCCTGTAAGGACTCTACAAAATCTTTTCCTTCGGCGAAGATATAGGGGTGGCAAGTTGCGCCCCTAGCCAAGGACTGTCGCAGGACTCAAACAGCGCATTCAGGAGTGCATGGGTGCCCAGAGACTTTGATTAGTTCGGTGGACATTTCCCCATCCCAGTAAGTGTTTTATTAAGTGTATATTGTGAAGATTTGTTTGTTTGTCTGAAAATAAATAAATTACAATTTATTTTACTCATCTTGTGTGCTCAGTCCAGAATCCCAGTATTAATGTGTAGATAAGACCTGGTCTACCGTGACAGGCTTATATTACCTGGTGGCAGCGGCGGGACGCTGACTGAGCCTATGGTAGAGTCTCCTGCGGGATTCTATACAGATGCTGGCTGCAGTACATGGAAAAGCCCCACCATCCCACCTTGTCAATAAGACCTGGTCTACCGTGACAGTGAGGTCATCTGACATACACACACACACACACACCACTATACAGTATGTAACAATGAGTAATTGTAGTAAAGTATAAATGTAATACAATAAACTGTTACGTCATAAACAAATGGTGTTATTCGTTCTTATTAGGAATTTGTTCCATTTTTTTATAAAGTGGGCGCGTGGCAAGGTGGCGAGTAGCTTTTAGGGTAATTTGTCAAGTCATGTATGTTTATATACAGTGGTCGACAAATCCGGTCGCCACGAGCGACAAGATTTTGACCGCTGGCGATGCGCCAAGCAGCGCACACAATTTTGAATCAATTCCCCTGCTCGAGCCAAAAAAAAACCCTACCCAATTGGACTGATGTGACTTGGCGTGCTGCCAGGATGTTTTTGGCGGGCAGCAAGGCTCTATGTGAGCCCGTGCTGTGAAGTTGGCCCCTTCCTTTTGATGCTACTGCAAAGTGCAAGTAAAGGTGAGCCCCTTCCCATGCCTCCCTTCCCTCTCTTCCATGCCTCCCTTCCCTTCCATGAATCCCGTGTGGAAGCCCCCACGCCATGCGGAAGCCCCCCTACCGTGCGGAGGAACCCCTGCCATGTGGAAGCCCCCTGCCGTGCAGGTGTGAGTGTGTGATTGTGGGTGGGTGTCTGTATTCACACACACAGTCAGTCACCTACCCACCCAAGTATCAGTCAGTCACCCACCCTCCCACACTCTCTCTCTGTCACCCACGTTCTCTCTCTCTCTCTCTGTCACCCACATTTTCTCTCTCTCTGTCACCCACTTTCTCTCTCTCTCTCTCTCTCTCTCTGTCACCCACGTTCTCTCTCTCTCTCTGTCACCCACGTTCTCTCTCTCTCTCTGTCACACACACACACACACACACACACACACACACACACACACACACACACACACACACACACACACACACACACACACACACACACACACACACACACACACACTCTCTCACTCTGTTACACACACACACTATCTCACTCTGTCACACACACACTCTCTCACTGTCACAAACACACACTCTCTCTCTCACTCTGTCACACACACTCTCTCTCTGTCACACACACACACACTCTCTCACTCCGTCACACTGCTGGAACAAGGACTACATGGTGATCGAATATGAGCCCTCTAGGTTGAACAGAACAGGAGTTATGGGTTCCAGGTTTCTGCTCATTCTGACTTAGGCCTCGGACATAGTGCACTGAGCGTCGCTGAGCAGTGCTCTCGCTTGCTGACGCTCGCGCTACCAGGAGCTTTTTGCTGTCCTGACAGAGACAGCAAGCGTGCTTGGGAGGCGGGTATCACTGTGTGTGTGTGTGTGTCACTTGGTAGCTGTCAGTGTGTGTGTGTGTGTCACTTTGAAGTGTTCTGTGTGTTTGTGTCACTGGGGAACGTGTGTGTGTGTGTGTGTATATTATAATATTTTAAAAATTAAAAAAAAAGACGTAAGAATAAATTATTTATTAACATTGTGCAACTTTGATAAATATATTCATGCACGCAAACACACACATACACACACACATGCATACACATTATATATATACACACACACACACACACACACACACACACACACACACACACACACACACACACACACACACACACACACACACACACACACACACACACACACACACACACACACTCTCTCTCACTGTTACACACACACTCTCTCACTGTCACACACACTCTCTCACTGTCACACACACTCTCTCACTGTCACACACACACACACACACACACACACACACACACACACACACACACACACACACACACACACACACACACACACACACTCTCACTGTCACACACACACACTCTCTCACTCTGTCACACACACACACACACACTGTCACACACACACACACTCTCTGTCACAAACACACACTCTGTCACACACACAAACACACACACACACACACACACACACAGACACACAGGATCTCTCTTCAGGGCCAAAGCTCTTCCACTGCACCAAGAACTGGAGCTGGCCCCTGGATAGGCGAGAATCCAAAAGAGAGTGAACTTCGTATTCCTTGTTATTTTGGACAGTATTGGGGTCCGGTTTACGAGTCTGATCTGGAAAGAAGTGACTGGTGATGAATGGTTTTAAGAGGGACACATGAAAGACATTGGGAATCTTCATACTATGTGGTAGTTGGAGCCGGAATGCCACAGGATTGATTTGTTCACAAATTGGGAAGGGACCCAGGAACTTAGGTGCCAGTTTAGGAGATGGTACCTTGAGGTGGATATTCTTAGAGGACAGCCATACCAAATCCCCTGGCTTGTAACTGGGCACCGAACGACGACGACGATCGGCCTGTAGTTTCGATCTGCGGGAGGAGTCGCGAAGGGTAGACTGAATCCTGGACCATGCGGTTTGGAGGGAAGAAATGCTTTCATCTATGGCTGGTACTCCAGAAGGGATGTTGGAGATGGGTAGAGAGGGAGGGTGGAACCCATAATTTATAAAGAAGGGCGACTCCCGGGTGGCTTGGTTTTTTGCAGAATTGAAGGCGTACTCTCCCAAGAAAGGAGTTGAGCCCAATCATCCTGGGAATCGGATATGAAACATCGCAGGTATTTCTCCAGGGATTGATTGATTCTCTCTGTCCATTGGACTGTGGATGATAGGCGGAAGAGAAAGAAGAAGAGATGCCCAATCTCTTGGTGAAAGTTCTCCAAAATTTGGATACAAATTGAGAACCTCTGTCAGAAACAATGGACGAAGGAATCTCATGAATCCGGAAAATCTGCTCCGTAAAGATATCAGCAAGGGCGGGGGAGGTGGGTAATCCTTTTAGTGGAATAAAATGGGACATCTTCGAGAACCTGTCCACGACCACCAAGATAGTGTTCATTCCTCTGGACCTGGGCAACTCCACGATGAAGTCCATCGAAATGTGGGACCAAGGGCAGTCGGGAACTGGAAGAGGTAACAGAAAACCCTGAGGCTTTTGACGGAGAGTCTTGCTTTGAGCGCACGTGGGGCAGGCTCGGGTAAACTCCAGAATATCTTGAGACATCCTTGGCACCAGAAATATCGACGAATGAGATCAGTAGTCTTCTTAAAACCTGGATGACCTGCAGATTTAGAGGAGTGACCCCAAGACAGGACCTCTGGAACAAATTTGGAAGGTACGAAGAGTTTGTTGTCGGGAACGACCAAGTCCTTGGGAATGCGTCTCTGGGAGTGTAAAATCTTGTCAAGATTTTTGAAAGAAGATGTGGCGAGAATCCTCTCTTGTGGAAGGATGGTCTCCAAAGAATGTATACGGGAGAGTGCGTCTGCCTTTACGTTCTTGGTCCCGGGGATACAGGAAAGGTGAAAATCGAATCGAGAAAAAAAAAGAGCCCAACGAGCCTGTCGTGGACCAAGGCGTCGAGCATTTTCTATGTAAAGAAGGTTCTTGTGGTCCGTAAGAATAGTAAACGGCTCTTTCGACCCCTCCAGCAGGTGTCACAACTCTTGAAGAGCCATCTTCACAGCCAGAAGTTCCCTGTTACCCACGTCATAGTTCCTCTCAGCGGATGAGAATTTCTTGGAAAAATATGCACAGGGAAGTAACTTATCTTGAGGCGTAAGTCTCTGAGAAAGAACGGCTCCAGCGCCGCAATCAGAAGCGTCGACATCCAGGACGAAGGAAAGTTCAATGTTGAGATGACGGAGAATAGGTGCGGATATAAAAGCTTCCTTGAGTGTCTCGAAGGCGGAGAGGGCCTCGGATGAACAAGCAGAAGGATCAGCTCCTTTTTTGGTGAGCGCAGTGAGAGGTGCCACAATGGAAGAAAAATTCCATATAAACTTACGATAGTAATTAGCGAACCCTAAAAAACGTTGTATGGCCTTGAAAGAATTGGGTCTTGGCCATTCAGTAACTGCTTGAAGTTTACCAGAATCCATCATAAAACCCTCATCAGAAATGATGTACCCCAGGAACGGAGTAGAGGTCTGATGAAAGGTGCACTTCCTCCAGCTTGGCATACAAATGGTGTTCACGGAGACGGGAAAGGACGTAGGAGGTGTGACGTATATGGTCCTGGAGATCTTTGGAAAAAATCAGGATATCATCCGAATATACTATTACAAAAATATTGAGTACCTTACGAAAGACGTCGTTGATGAAATCCTGGAAGACAGCGGGAGCATTACATAAGCCGAAAGGCATAACAAGGTACTCGTAGTGTCCGCTACGCGTGTTGAAGGCCGTCTTCCATTCATCCCCCTTCCTTATGCGCACCAGGTTATAGGTACCCCGTAGATCCAACTTGGAAAAAATCTTGGCCCCCTGTAATTTATCGAACCGTTCGGTAATAAGGGGAAGGGGGTAGCAATTTTTAATAGTTATGCGGTTCAAACCCCTGTAATCGATGCAAGGCCTCATCGACCCGTCCTTTTTCTTGACAATGAAAAACCCAGCCCCTGCTGGGGAATTGGAGTGACGAATAAAGCCTTTCTTGAGATTCTCCTGGATATATTCAACCATAGCGTGAGATTCTGGTAACGACAAGGGGTAGGTCTTGGACTTGGGTAGGGAGTAACCTGGAACCAGATCGATCGGACAATCGTAAGTCCTGTGTGGCGGCAAAAGATCTAACTGTACCTTATTGAAAACGTCCCGGAATTGGTGGTAAACAGAAGGTAGAATAACCTCAGGAACAGAGGTATTGGCCAGCAGTTGATAAGTCTCGCCTGACCTCGGCCTCCAGGAGATGGGAGCAGAGGAAGTCCAGTCAATGAGAGGATTGTTAAGCTGTAGCCAAGGAAGACCAAGGGTGATGGGTATCCCAGGAGCGTGAATGGCATCGAGAACTAAGATCTCCTTGTGCAGATGTATGGACAGAAGCAAGGGGACCGTCTCTAAGGAGATGTGTGCCGGGGTAAGGGGACGTCCATCGATACCGATGAGTGCGATAGGAACTTTCTTCCTCACGAGCGGTATGCGGTTTAGCCTGGCGAATTCAAGGTCCACGAAGTTTCCTCCAGCTTCTGAGTCAATGAAAGCGGCGGTAGAAGTCTGGAACTTATTGCCTGAAAGGGAGACTGGAAATGTAAGTTTCTTAGGGAGTTCACCTTTATGGAGGGGACGTTGAGATATTACACCCAGAGAGAGCCCCTCTGTACTCACTGGGTGTTCCTGTTTCCCGGACGCTCCCGAACCAGATGCTCCATGGATCCGCAGTAGAAACACAATCCCCCGGCGTGGCGGAACTGCCGTATCGTTGTGCGTATGCATTGTACCCCCAATTGCATTGGCTCTGGCAACTCCAGTGCAGGACGAAGAGGTGTGGTAGTACTTGGGAGTGCAGGAGTGCTGCTGGGAGTACAGGAGAAAGGAACTTGAAAGTTATGGAAGCGAGTGCGCTGACGCTCTGAGCGGCGTACCTGGATACGTTGATCCACTCGAGCGGCCAAATCAATGAGGACCTCCAATTGATCCGGCCTGGGTTGGGGAGAGAGTTCATCTTTGATGGGATCTGCCAGACCTTGCCAGAATACGGAGACGAGAGCGTCTTGTCTCCAGTCAGCCTCGGCTGCTAGAGTCCGGAATTCCACAGCATACTGTGTCACCATTCGCCGTCCCTGAGTGATCTGGAGAAGAGAAACAGATGCCATCTCCCGACGAGCGGGGGAATCGAATACTTGTTGGAACTCGGCTTTAAATGCCGGGTAATCTTGGGTAAGGTCAGAACGTCGCTCCCAAACCGGGGAAGCCCAAGCCAGGGCGCTGCCAGTGAGGAGGTTATAACTGTAGGCTACCTTCTTGCGACCAGTATTGTAGAGATGGGGGGCCATTTCAAACTGCACCTCACACTGGTTTAGGAAACCCCTACATTCTTGCGGTTCACCTGCATAAGCCTTGGGGGGTAGAATCTTTAAATCGGAGCTGCTAACTGCGCTTGCGGAGTGGGGGCTTACAACTGGCGATGTCGCGGTCGGTACTCGGGCTGAGAGTACTGCGACCTGGCGTGTAAGTGCCACAATTTGATCTGCCATGGCCTGATTTTGTGAAGCAGATTGGAGAGAAACTGTTTAAGTTCGGTCTGGTCTGCGTCTTGTGGGCTCGACATAATTTTACGCCGGTGCTGCCCGCAGACCAGACCCGTCCCCTGAGCTGAAGGGGGAAGTGGTAACACACGCACGCGCAGCAAAGAGAGCGTGTCCGGAGTGTGGTATATAGTGTTGCCAGGCCAGGTGTAGTAATGTAGACAATACTTGCCGGTACCGGTTGTAGAGATAGAGTGAAGAATGCCTTGCCGAGGTCAGGGAGTGGAGATCGGAGATAGGTTGTAGTCCAAGCCGTGTTCAAGGGGTTACCAAAGTAAGCGTTGTCCAAGGAGTGCCGAGATCGAGAGCCAGAGGGGGTAGTCGTACGAGCCGTGTCAGAACCTGTGAAAACACTAAGAGAATCCTGAAGTACTTCCATACAGAGACTATGTCGAGCAAAGACTGAGAGCAGAGAGGAGCTAAATAAAGCAGGAAGGTTATGCAGGGAGACACTGCAGATTGGTGCAGGCATAACAAGCCAGGTGAGTCTTGTTGGTAACCTGAGTATGCCCGTGCGGTGGCGGAGCCTGAGGTCCAGGGGACAGGAAGAGTATGCAGAATGAGCGCGCTCCGTAATGCGTGGACCGTGCCAGAGGGTGGTGCAGGGGTGCGCGCAGGAGGGCATGAGCACGCCCGGCGCTGAGCAGAGGAATCACCGAGGGGAGTGAACCCGCGACGGTGGCAGGGGCGGGGACGCGCAGAGGCCAGTAAGGCAGGATTGTGTTGTGTGTCCAGGGACTCCCTGAGGGGAGAGAGTGCTCTGTGTGGGGAGCCCGGAGAATGCCGATTCCTGACACAATGTAAATAGACAAACATTCCCTGGGAAGCTAAGAGAGTAATCCAAAGGATAACAGCGGAGCACAACTATAGAAAAAATGGGGGCTAAACACCAGCAATTAAGTTAAAAAATAGTCTTTAATCCATGGTATGCGAGGACACGCAGTCAAGCACTCTGACGCGTTTCGGGCAGAACACCCTTTGTCAAAGAGTATGCTCACGTCTGTTAATGCTCGCCGAGTTATAGAGGATCCCCAGCCCCCAAACGGTGAGTGACGCGCGATGGAATGGCACGAAAACTCGCGCATGCAAATCTGATTGGCTAATTTGACATAGGGCGGAAACTAAACAATATGATGCGATCTGTTAAACAACCGGTTCTAATCAAAACAAACGATTATACATAATAGTAAAAAATTCATGAACCTAAGGGGACTCTATTTGTAGTTATGATTCTTCGTAGTCTTGTTGCTCCAAAAAGTCTCCCAAAAAAGAGAGAGAGAATAGATCAAAATAGAATCATTAGATTATAGCAATCCCAGTAAGAATACTGCTTACATGTATATAGGTTAGCAAGAATGATCTACATTCTTTCAATAATTAGAAAAAATATCCAATAGGAGGACTCTGGTATTATTAGTGTAGGTAGCCCGGATCATCAATCACTCCTGACGAAGTTGGTTTAGAGCCAACGAAATGCGTTGAGAACACAAGGCAAACCATAGAAGCAGGGACTTCCACCAGAATCCTGTTTCGGAGAGACAGTCCTCTACTAAAAGATACTATTTTGTGTCCTGAATGACACATACAAATGTGAGTGTGCATTCAGAGATGCAGAGAGCAGGCAGCAGAGTCTTCGGGCAGAACTGAGGCAGAGGGCTGCCCACACCTGCTCTCCGTGACATCAGGGGGAGGAGTTACCATGTGCTGCTGTGGGAAGATATGTGGTGTGTGTTTGTGTATCAGTTTGGTGTGTGTGTTTGTGTGTGTGTGTGAATTTGCTGTGTATTTCAGTCTGCTTTGTGTTTTTGTGTGTAAATTTGTCAGTTAGTTTGCTCTGTCAGTGTTCTATTTGTGCCTCAGTGTCTGTCAGTGTGCTGTGTATGATTCAGTGTCTCAGTGTGCTGTCTGTACCTCAGTGCAAGCAATTGAGGTAACACGTGATTACAACATTTTTAATAGAGCGTTTTAAAGTTTCTGTCATTCTTTACACAATTGTCTATAGTTAACTGTATTAAAAGAAGTGACTGTGCAATATACTGTACACCAGTGTTTTTCAACCATGTGTGTGGGGGGGAGGTGTGTGTACAGATGCAGCGGACGTTATTCGAGCAAATAACGGAGCCGTTTTCGTGTGCTCTGGTGTATTCCATGCGGCATTAACGTAGCCAATCGCCCCAGGCACATGTGTTTATCGCGGTTGCTTTGTTTGAATTTCATGGATTCTGTTTCTTTGTGTGCAATGAAATGAATGAATTGTAATGTGTACAGTACTGTGTTACTGTGTCAATTTCAGGTGTTTAAAAACCAGAACACTAAAATGCTATTTTCTGCACTCACGTCTAAAGGCGGTACGGTTGGAAGAAATCACGCGCCATGACGTGGCTATTCTGAGGTATACAACGCGTGAAGTGTTCGAATAACAGCTGCTGTATCTGTAGGTGGTTATTCTAATTTGTGTATTGGAGGGGGTAATGTACTGTAGAGGAGGAATTATATGTTTGTGTGGGGAAATTGTATGTGTGTGGCAAGGGGTGGAGGGGAGGATTGAGGGAGCTGGATTGAGTGTGGAAGGGGTAGAGGTTACTGAGTGATAGCTGATTGGGGGGGGAGGTTAGTGTGAGAGGAAAAAGGGGGTAGTGAGGGAGAGGGTGTAAGACTGGGGAGAAAAATACATGAGGAGTGAGGGGTGAATAGAGCTGAGTGAGGGGGTGTAAAATCAAGGGGGACGGACTCACAGGGCTGCCAACACTCGGGAGGCGGGGGGCCAATGGAAACTCCAAAATCTCCGGAATATGTTCACTCATAATGGGGCCCTGAAAGAAAATTTGCCCGGGGGCCCTCACATGTCTAGGTATGCCACTCATCTTTCATATAATCTTCAAAGCAATACTGTAATTAGAAAGTAGGTATTTCAAATTGTAAAGGACTAGTAATTTTACATGCAAATTGAATATACCATATGTTGCTAATTGAGGTGTAATTAAAAGCAATGTTAACAGAACTATATGGGTGCATAATGCAGTTATTTACTATAATATAAATATTTATATACAACTCTGTCCCTTGTTCTCTTGATTGACACTATCACGTACAGTATATGACAGTTTTCAGAGCAAACTTTGGCAATTGTCATTTCCTTAAAATATTATTTTCTATTTATTTCGTTTTTAATGGTATTTTATACATTTTAACATTAATAGTTAGAGGGAGACAACACTAAGTAAGTTGTCTTCTGTTTGAAAAGATTTGATTTTGTATAAGGCTTTTCCCATATTCAGAACAGTTATACAGTGGTCCCTGTGTGGATTCTTTGGTGCCTAACAAGATGTGATTTCCGACTGAAGCTTTTCCCACATTTAGAGCAGTTATAAGGCTTTACCCCTGTGTGGATTCCTTGGTGTTTAAGAAGATGTGATTTATCACTGAAGCTTTTCCCACATTCAGAGCAGTTATAGGGTCTCACTCCTGTGTGGATTCTTTGGTGTGCAACAAGATATGATTTCCGACTGAAGCTTTTCCCACATTCCGAGCAGTTATAGGGTCTCACCCCTGTGTGGATTATTTGGTGTGTAACAAGATGTGATTTTTCACTGAAGCCTTTCCCACATTCTGAGCAGTTATAGGGTCTCACCCCTGTGTGGATTCTTTGATGTGTAATAAGACTTGATTTATCACTGAAGCCTTTCCCACATTCCGAGCAGTTATAGGGTCTCACCCCTGTGTGGATTCTTTGGTGTATAACAAGATTTGATTTATCACTGAATTTTTTCCCACATTCAGTGCAGTTATAGGGTCTCAACCCTGTATGGATTCTTTGATGTTTAACAAGATGCGATTTATTACTGAAGTTTTTCCCACATTCAGAGCAGTTATAAGGCTTCACCCCTGTGTGGATTCTTTGGTGCATAGCAAGTTCTGATTTCTGACGGAAGCTTTTCTCACATTCAGAGCAGTTATATGATCTCACTCCTGTGTGGATTCTTCGGTGTGTAACAAGATGTGATTTATTACTGAAGCTTTTCCCACATTCAGAGCAGTTATAAGGCTTCACCCCTGTGTGGATACTTTGATGTATAACAAGATTTGATTTCTGACTGAAGATTTTCCCACATTGAGAGCAGTTATAAGGATTCACCCCTGTGTGGATTGTTTCGTGTCTAACAAGAGATGATTTGTGATTGAAGCTATTCCCACATTCAGAGCAGTTATAAAGCTTCACCCCTGTGTGGATACTTTGATGTATAACAAGATTTGATTTTCGACTGAAGCTTTTCCCACATTCAGAGCAGTTATAAGGTGTCTCCCCAGAGTGAATTGTTTTGTGTCTAACAAGAGCTGATTTCCGACTGAAGTTTTTCTCGCAGTCAGAGCAGTTATAGGGTCTCTCCCCTGTATGGATTCTTTCATGTGTAACAAGATTTGATTTCCGACTGAAGCTTTTCCCACATTCAGAGCACTTATAGGGTGTCTCCCCTGTGGGGATTATTTGCTGTATAACTAAACCGTAATTCCCACTGTAGGTATTCATGTCTCAGGTCTTTAAACCCTCTCCTTGTCTTGTCTGGTATTGTGCTGTCTGTACGTTTAGTAAAATGCTGTTTATGTATAGGAATGCTCTGCCGAGTTTCTTGTAATTGTGTTCCAGTTCAATTACAGACTTATGCAATGTTGAAGTCCTTAAAACATATTTCCATTAACACCTCGTGTAATTGATGATGTTTGGGACATTTCTTATATTGCTTCTTGTTCACAGCTCAGTCATTTGCTGAAGATATATCTATGGTGAGAAAATGTATTAATGTAACATTGCAATGCAACAAAGTAGATTTGGATGAGAAAGAAATGTTCATTGAATTCAACCTCTATAAAATTCTACTTGTGCAAGACACTGAATCATATAATTAAAGTTACATTGTTATATTTACATTAACCCAGAGGAAGTCAAAAAACAACCCAATGAATCATTTTACAAAAATCTCTCATAAGTGGAAATAAATATTTCCCCCTCACTCCAGTAATGGAAATCACAATTTTCCCTGTATCAATTTTCTTAATATATTGTTCTGTTGTGTAGGTATAACTTATTACAAAGTGAGCACATACAATAGTAGATAAGAACTTTTATCAACTAACTTTTGTGGTACTTTGTGATGTATTAACCCAGCAGTGCGCAAACTGTGGGGCGCGCCCCCTTCGGGGGGTGCACGATTTTGTAAGGGGGGCGCGGGCTGCTTGCAGGGAAACCTGGGGGGGGGGGCAGAGCTGTGCACGGGCGGCCAGAAGCTCCGTGCTTCTGCTTCTATGTGTCTGTGTCTTGCAGAGGGGGCGGGGCTTCTCTCTGCACACAGACAGCCCCTCCTTCTCTTCCTGTCTGCTTCCCGCACCAGTTTTCAGCAGCATGGGGTGTAGGGGGATCGGAGCATGTCGCCCCCCTAGGAGAAAGTGTGTGCGTGTATTTGAGTATGTGTGTGGGGGGGGATTGTGTGTGTGTGTGGGGATTGAGTTTGTGTGTGGGGATTGAGTTTGTGTGTGTGGGGTGATTGAGTTTGTTTGTGTGTGTGGGGGGATTGTGTGTGTGTGGGGGGGGATTGTGTGTGTGTGGGGATTGAGTTTGTGTGTGTGGGGGGGGGGATTGAGTTTGTGTGTGGGGGGGGGATTGTGTGTGTGTGGGGATTGAGTGTGTGTGTGTGGGGGGGGATTGTGTGTGTGGGGGGGGATTGAGTTTGTGTGTGTGTGGGGGGGGATTGAGTGTGTGTAGGGGGTGATTGTGTGTGTGGGAGGGGGATTGAGTGTGTGGGGGGGATTGAGTGTGTGGGGGGGGGATTGAGTGTGTGTGTGGGGGGGATTGTGTGGGGGGGATTGAGTGTGTGTGTGTGTGTGGGGGGGGGATTGAGTGTGTGGGGGGGGATTGTGTGTGGGGGGGATTGTGTGTGTGGGGGGGGATTGTGTGTGTGGGGGGGGATTGTGTGTGTGGGGGGGGGGGGATTGTGTGTGTGGGGAGGGATTGTGTTTGTGTGTGGGGGGATTGAGTTTGTGTGTGTGTGTGTGAGTGGGATTGTGTGTGTGTTGGGGGGGATTGTGTGTGTGTGGGGGATTGTGTGTGTGGGGGGGATTGTGTGTGTGTGGGGGGTGTTGTATAGGGGGGGTTGTGTGTGTGGGGGGGGGTTGTGTGTGGGGGGGATTGTGTGTGTGTGGGGGGGGGGATTGTGTGTGTGGGGGGGCATTGTGTGTGTGTGGGGGGGATTGTGTGTGTGGGATTGAGTGTGTGTGTGGGATTGAGTGTGTGTGGGATTGTGTGGGGGGGATTGCGTGTGTGGGGGGGGATTGAGTTTGTGTGTGTGTGGGGGGGGATTGAGTGTGTGTAGGGGGTGATTGTGTGTGTGGGAGGGGGATTGAGTGTGTGGGGGGGGGATTGAGTGTGTGGGGGGGGGGATTGAGTGTGTGTGTGGGGGGGATTGTGTGGGGGGGATTGAGTGTGTGTGTGTGTGTGTGTGGGGGGGATTGAGTGTGTGGGGGGGGATTGTGTGTGGGGGGGGGTATTGTGTGTGTGGGGGGGGATTGTGTGTGTGGGGGGGGATTGTGTGTGTGGGGGGGGGGATTGTGTGTGTGGGGAGGGATTGTGTTTGTGTGTGGGGGGATTGAGTTTGTGTGTGTGTGTGAGTGGGATTGTGTGTGTGTTGGGGGGGATTGTGTGTGTGTGGGGGATTGTGTGTGTGGGGGGGATTGTGTGTGTGTGGGGGGTGTTGTATAGGGGGGGTTGTGTGTGTGGGGGGGGGTTGTGTGTGGGGGGGATTGTGTGTGTGTGGGGGGGGGATTGTGTGTGTGGGGGGGCATTGTGTGTGTGGGGGGGGGATTGTGTGTGTGGGATTGAGTGTGTGTGTGGGATTGAGTGTGTGTGGGATTGTGTGGGGGGGATTGCGTGTGTGTGTGGGGGGGATTGTGTGTGTGTATGTGGGGGGGGATTGTGTGTGTGTGTGGGATTGAGTGTGTGTGGGATTGAGTGTGTGTGGGATTGAGTGTGTGTGGGATTGAGTGTGTGTGTGGGATTGAGTGTGTGTGTGGGATTGAGTGTGTGTGTGGATTGATTGTGTGTGTGGATTTAGTGTGTGTGTGGGGGGATTGTGTGTGTGTGGGGGGGGATTGAGTGTGTGTGTGTGTGGGGGGGATTGAGTGTGTGTATGTGGTGTGTGTGGTGTGTGTGTGTGTGTGTGTGTGTGTGTGTGTGTGTGTGTGTGTGTGTGTGTGTGTGTGTGTGTGTGTGTGTGTGTGTGTGTGTGTGTGTGTGTGTGTGGTGATTGAGTGTATGTGGTGAGTGTGTGTGTGGTGATTGATTGTATGTGGTGAGTGTGTGTGTGTGTGTGGTGATTGATTGATTGAGTGTGTGTTGTAATGCAGTGGTGCGCAAACTGGGGGGGCAATGAGGCGCAAGATTATTTAGGGGGGCGTAGGCAGCGTGCGATGAAAACTGGGTGCGCGGGCCGGCAGACGCTGTGCGCGAGGGGCGACCAAGAAGATGTGCACGGGCGGGCAGCCGAAGATGTGTGCGGGTGGCTGAACAGGATAGTGCAGGTGGCGGCAATGTGATGGTGTGCGAGCGCACGCGCAGGGGCTTTGGAGGTACGGGGAGGAGCACGCCCGAGCACGGTGAAGTCAAACCCCCCTCCTTCGCTGTCTGCCCTGCAATAGCGCTGTGTTCCTGCTCTCCTCCGCTGGCAACCTGCTTCACTGCGATGCTCTGCAAGTGAAAGGGTAGGCTGCCTCTGTATCAATCATACTATGCATGTACAGAAATCATTTAAAAAAAAACTGTGAAAACACAACATTGAAAACGGGAAAAAATAAATAATACTGTAGGTAGGAGTTTGGATGACAATGGGGATAGCAAGACAGAAAGCATGGAGGGGAAGGAAGAAAAAAAAAGGGGGGAGAGGGAGGTAGCAAAGAGGTGGATGAATGCCCCCCAAAGGATTGCCTTTGTGCACGTACGCTCTCCCAAGCTAGGCGCTTTGGGAGACAAACAAAATTGACTTTGATGTGCGCTCAGCAGCAGTCAATACACTCACCCACAGCCACACACACAGACACACACACACATAGCCCCGATCCACGCTTGCAAAATTATGCAGGACACCCTGTGCTCATGCTTGGAGAGCTGGTGATGTCACCGCTCTCAGCGGCAGCGTGGACGCAGCCTAATTTTGCAAGCGCATGCTGTTGAAATATGTAAGTATTTAAACATATTTGGATTTATATTGTATACTGTTTAATAAAGGGTTGTTTTTTTTTTCCATGTGATTTTGATTACATCAGGCAGGGGGTGGCCCGAGAAATTTTATAGATGAAAACACGCACCAACGCAGGCGCATACAGGCACAACCTCCCGCACTAAGGATCTCCTAGCAACTGCCAGGACTAGAGGCGGAGTGTAAGATCTCGGGGAGCACCTCTCCCCAAGAGGGTTCCTCCCATGCCACGACTCACCCGGCGCTCCCTGGTTCCGGCTCCACAGGTCCTCCGCCGCAAGCGGGACCATCCTTTTTCCTCCCGGCTTCCCGCGGCCGCCACAAGACGCGCGCATGTGCGCGCACGTTCTCCAACTCTTCTATCCTCCCGCAGGAGGAACACCTGGCCCCAGCTCAGGCCGCGCGCACCTCCCCCGTGCGGTGCACACGCCTGATGCGCGTGCACCGTCCACAAGCCTTGTGTCAAGGCAATCAGCTGTGGCTTTTTTCCTACCTATCCCTGCCTCCCATGGTGTCGCTCCCCTGTCCCTCCCCCTCTTCCCATTGGGCTCTCTCCTCATTTATACCCTGCTCAGCCATTCCTTCTTTGGCTGAGCATAGCTTTATGTGACCTGCGTTACCCACGGTCGTGCCTGCCTCAGTGCCCTGTCTGTGTGTCTTCTAGTGATCTCCCATGTACCGAACCGGCTTGACTGCGGACCCGCTCTGGACTTCAACCTCTGGCTTGCCCTCTGACCTCCCGAACTCTCCTATCCTCCACCACGGCTTACGGATTCCAACCTACCTCCCGGCTCCAAACCCAAGGCTCTCGGCATCGACAATTCTAGTGGAACTGCCCAAGTATCTGGCGAGTATCTGAACTAATACCTTATCTCCCGTGCAGTTCCGGACGCCTACTACCCACCTTCCAGGCGTGCCCCCGCAGCTGTGGGTGCAAGTATTACCCTTTTCACCTCAGTTCCGGGTCCCTCCTTGTCCTTGGTGAGCGCAGCATGACACGGAGAGAGGCCTGGAGATTGTGGCTTTGGCTGGATGTGTCTGCGGAGCTGCACTGTGTGGCTTGAAGAAGTGCTGCTCGTGTTGCATCTGTGTGTATTGTGGGCGAGGCGGATGGAGGGAGCCCCCCTGGCTGGATTTCCTCACTGTCATGGCAGTTAAGAGAGAGGGGAGGGGGGGTAAGAGAGGGAGATGCAGCATACCACTCCAGTGAGCCGGCTTCAGCCATAAGAGCATCCGCCTTGTCACTGTTATATTTCTTCTCCTGTCGACACTGAATTTGAAAGGACGGACACTCGCTCTCGCAGAGGGGAGGCGGTTGGTGTCTGTCTCTGTGTGTGTAAGTGGGAGAGTGTGTGTGTGTGTGTAAGTGGGAGAGTGTGTGTGTGTGTGTGTAAGAGGGAGAGTGTCACCCACCCCTTCTCTCTGTCTCTCTGTCAACCTGTCTCACTTTCTGTCATCCTCTGTCTCACTTTCTGTCACCCTCTGTCTCACACTGTCTCACACACTCTCTGTGTCTCACACACACACACACACTGTCTCACACGCACACTCTCTCTGTCTCACACGCACACTCTCTCTGTGTCTCACACGCACACTCTCTCTGTGTCTCACAAGCACACTCTCTCTGTCTCCCAAGCACACTCTCTGTCTCACAAGCACACTCTCTCTGTGTCTCACAAGCACACTCTCTCTCTGTGTCTCACAAGCACACGCTCTCTGTTTCTCATATGCACACTCTCTGTCTCACACTCTGGATCTGGATATCTTATTTACCCTATATATCTTAATTGGCCTATACCTACAACGAAATAACCTATACTGCTTTCTTCCAGATCTGACTCGAGCTTCGCACAGGAGACATCGGAATCCCCCCTAACCCAGAAGACAGGTAGGGAACACCTCCCCTCAAATAAAACATTGCGGGAGTGAGGGTACCTGGACATTGAGGGACTGCGGATCAGGTAAGATCCCAGGTGGGATTGCTGCTTTAGATATTGTGAAGCGGTGGCATCCAGACACTGGTTAAGGGGTTCAGGAAACCAGTCATTCACATCTTTTTTTTTTTTTTCTAGATAAGGGAGACACACACACACGGACACACACACACACACGGACTAATTATAGTAAAGAATAAATGTAATACAATAAATAAACTTATGTCAAAAACAAATGTTATTAGTTCTTTCTAGGAATTTATTCAATTTATTTTTTAAAAGGCGGGGCTGGAGCCGGGGCTAGGTGGCGAGTAGATTTTTTGGTTCGGCGAATAGATTTTTGGGTGATTTGTCAAGCACTGACTATAAGCATGGGAATATTATTATAATTTATTTGTAAAGCGCCAACATATTCTGCAGCGCGGTGCAATGCGGTACATGGAGTTATGTATATTACATAATCAATTACATACAAGTAAGGACAAACATGCACAAACAGATACAAAGAGGTAATGAGGACCCTGCTCGTGAGAGCTTACAATCTAGAGTGAATGAGGGACAATGTTGAAACAAGAAGGTAAGGTGGCTGCTCATTGTAGGATAGATTGTGGCTCAGGTTGGAGTATATCCCAGCCTCAAAGCTGAACCCATCAAGGTTTGGGGGGAGGATATTACATAGGGTAAAGATTGGTGCAGTCACACAGCTTATCCCAAACATCTGAAAGCTGGAGGAGAGTCTGATGGTGCGTTGTAGGGAATTCCCGGGAGAGGGAACAGTACGGGAAATGTATTGCTGGCAGGAGTGAGAGGAGGTAATAAGGTAGGAGGAAAGGCGGATGTCATGGGCAGAATTTAGGGGGCATTTAGGTATATATTTGAGAATGAGGGCTGAGAAGTAAGGGGGCCAACGTCATTGAGACCGTTGTCATAATTAGAGTGATGGAAAGGGAACCAGGGACCAGCAGGCTCAGCCCAGTCCCTGGGCCCTACCCCTCTTTCCGATCTGGCCACCAGACCCGTGAGCTACCCTGTTATATGCCCAGTAGCCCTTTGCATTCATGTAAAATGTGATTCTTTATTCCTGTTGTAATAAGGTATTAAGTCTAAAAATGTGTTTTAAAGCATCTGTCTCTGGCCATGCGGGGCTGAGAAACCCTTTGTGCAGCCCGCATGTCCAGAGAAATGGTTATTACTGAAACTGTGTGATGGGAGGGCCATTGTTCAGCTCAGATTGTCATCCATCTCCACTGGAGGTATCTCATTGAAACTGGAACCTGAGGTCTGGGTCTAAGCCCCAACAAACTCAGATACCTGTGGCATCCGTGCTCTGATTGGTTGGCTGCCCTCCCCCATAGTTTCATATGGAGGCAGAGGTATATGTAAAGAGCTGCCGATCTCACTTTCAGAGCGCAGTCTGATCCTGATGTGGAGGTGAATTAAGTTGTGTGCTCCGAGGCTGTGCCGGAGACACCTGAAAACAAGGCTAGGAGACTAACCAAGCGGGAGATGTGAAAGTGCTCTCTTGCGAATTGCACCTGAGAGGTCTGGGCAGTCTCTATCCCCACAGGAGTAGAAGCAAAACCCAGGTAAGCCTTGGAAGTTGCGCCTGGCACCTAGGTAGCCTAGTATTCCCTCTGTATTCCCTGTTTTGGTGAGTAAAAGATCTGTTTGTGATTTTGTGCTGTGCTTGCTGGCTCCGGCTGGAATAAATACTCTTTATTGAACTGATTTGTTGAGAGAGGGGGAGAGATGAGGAGAGAGGGAGATAGAGAGGGAGATAAAAGGAGAGAGAGGGAGATATAAGGAGAGAGAGGGAGAGATATGGAGAGAGAGGGAGAGATATGGAGAGAGAGGGAGATATAATGAGATATAAGGAGAGAGAGGGAGATATAAGGAGAGAGAGGGAGATATTACGAGAGAGAGAGGGAGATATAAGGGGAGATATTGAGAAAGGGAGAGATATGGAGAGAGAGGGAGAGATATGGAGAGAGAGGGAGAGATATGGAGAGAGAGGGAGAGATATAGGGCCTCATGCAGTAAGCGTCGATTAAGTGAAATCGGCAAGTTTACCGATTAGTCATGTTAATGGCGATTTTTCCTCTCCGTATGCAGTAAGTGCCGAATACATTCAAAATGAACCCGAAAACAAATCTGCCCACTCTTACGATGATTATCCGATCACACACAGGTGTATCGGCGTGCGTGGCGGGGTGCTGATAGGTTGCCCAATCACAAATCTTGCTGAATCAGGAGAAAGAAGCATGTATTGGATTGCGCGCCATATTTAAAGGCAACGTGTACTGCTAATCATTCTCTGTGTTGTTGGGAGTGAGAGAGAGAGAGACGCACAGAGCTGGCTGATTGAACATTTGCATATTGACGGAGAGACTTGTTGTGTATTGGGTGAGCTTTGTCCATTGTTGTTTTGTTTACATCTTTGTCTTGTTTTATATGTGGAAGTGTTTCGTGTGATTGGCTGTACATTAGTTGTCTGTTTTTTGTGAGTGCTGGAAGTATGCCCGCAAAGCGTGGGAAGAGTGATGCTGGTGGGAGTGGGAGTGCTACTCGTGCGAGTACGCGTCGGAGTGAACGTACTGTTCAGGGGAGTGATGTTGCTGGTGCACCGAGTGGTGTTGCTGGGAGTGGGAGTGCTGGTGCTGGGAGTGGGAGTGCTGTTGCTGGGAGTGGGAGTGCTGTTGCTGTGAGTGGGAGTGCTGTTGCTGTGAGTGGGAGTGTTGTTGCTGGGAGTGGGAGTGCTGTTGCTGGGAGTGGGAGTGCTGTTGCTAGGAGTGGGAGTGCTGGTGCTAGGAGTGGGAGTGCTGGTGCTGTGAGTGCTGCTGGTGGCGCAGTTGCTGATGGGGTGGATGGTGGTGGCGTGCTTGCTGGTGGGCAGCTTTTGGAGGCTCTTCCATTGGAAGAAGGAGAGTCCAGTCAGCCAGTTCCGGGTCCCTCCTTGTCCTTGGTGAGCGCAGCATGACACGGAGAGAGGCCTGGAGATTGTGGCTTTGGCTGGATGTGTCTGCGGAGCTGCACTGTGTGGCTTGAAGAAGTGCTGCTCGTGTTGCATCTGTGTGTATTGTGGGCGAGGCGGATGGAGGGAGCCCCCCTGGCTGGATTTCCTCACTGTCATGGCAGTTAAGAGAGAGGGGAGGGGGGGTAAGAGAGGGAGATGCAGCATACCACTCCAGTGAACCGGCTTCAGCCATAAGAGCATCCGCCTTGTCACTGTTATATTTCTTCTCCTGTCGACACTGAATTTGAAAGGACGGACACTCGCTCTCGCAGAGGGGAGGCAGTTGGTGTCTGTCTCTGTGTGTGTAAGTGGGAGAGTGTGTGTGTGTGTGTAAGTGGGAGAGTGTGTGTGTGTGTGTAAGAGGGAGAGTGTCACCCACCCCTTCTCTCTGTCTCTCTGTCAACCTGTCTCACTTTCTGTCATCCTCTGTCTCACTTTCTGTCACCCTCTGTCTCACACTGTCTCACACACTCTCTGTGTCTCACACACACACACACACTGTCTCACACGCACACTCTCTCTGTCTCACACGCACACTCTCTCTGTGTCTCACACGCACACTCTCTCTGTGTCTCACAAGCACACTCTCTCTGTCTCCCAAGCACACTCTCTGTCTCACAAGCACACTCTCTCTGTGTCTCACAAGCACACTCTCTCTCTGTGTCTCACAAGCACACGCTCTCTGTTTCTCATATGCACACTCTCTGTCTCACACTCTGGATCTGGATATCTTATTTACCCTATATATCTTAATTGGCCTATACCTACAACGAAATAACCTATACTGCTTTCTTCCAGATCTGACTCGAGCTTCGCACAGGAGACATCGGAATCCCCCCTAACCCAGAAGACAGGTAGGGAACACCTCCCCTCAAATAAAACATTGCGGGAGTGAGGGTACCTGGACATTGAGGGACTGCGGATCAGGTAAGATCCCAGGTGGGATTGCTGCTTTAGATATTGTGAAGCGGTGGCATCCAGACACTGGTTAAGGGGTTCAGGAAACCAGTCATTCACATCTTTTTTTTTTTTTTCTAGATAAGGGAGACACACACACACGGACACACACACACGGACTAATTATAGTAAAGAATAAATGTAATACAATAAATAAACTTATGTCAAAAACAAATGTTATTAGTTCTTTCTAGGAATTTATTCAATTTATTTTTTAAAAGGCGGGGCTGGAGCCGGGGCTAGGTGGCGAGTAGATTTTTTGGTTCGGCGAATAGATTTTTGGGTGATTTGTCAAGCACTGACTATAAGCATGGGAATATTATTATAATTTATTTGTAAAGCGCCAACATATTCTGCAGCGCGGTGCAATGCGGTACATGGAGTTATGTATATTACATAATCAATTACATACAAGTAAGGACAAACATGCACATACAGATACAAAGAGGTAATGAGGACCCTGCTCGTGAGAGCTTACAATCTAGAGTGAATGAGGGACAATGTTGAAACAAGAAGGTAAGGTGGCTGCTCATTGTAGGATAGATTGTGGCTCAGGTTGGAGTATATCCCAGCCTCAAAGCTGAACCCATCAAGGTTTGGGGGGAGGATATTACATAGGGTAAAGATTGGTGCAGTCACACAGCTTATCCCAAACATCTGAAAGCTGGAGGAGAGTCTGATGGTGCGTTGTAGGGAATTCCCGGGAGAGGGAACAGTACGGGAAATGTATTGCTGGCAGGAGTGAGAGGAGGTAATAAGGTAGGAGGAAAGGCGGATGTCATGGGCAGAATTTAGGGGGCATTTAGGTATATATTTGAGAATGAGGGCTGAGAAGTAAGGGGGCCAACGTCATTGAGACCGTTGTCATAATTAGAGTGATGGAAAGGGAACCAGGGACCAGCAGGCTCAGCCCAGTCCCTGGGCCCTACCCCTCTTTCCGATCTGGCCACCAGACCCGTGAGCTACCCTGTTATATGCCCAGTAGCCCTTTGCATTCATGTAAAATGTGATTCTTTATTCCTGTTGTAATAAGGTATTAAGTCTAAAAATGTGTTTTAAAGCATCTGTCTCTGGCCATGCGGGGCTGAGAAACCCTTTGTGCAGCCCGCATGTCCAGAGAAATGGTTATTACTGAAACTGTGTGATGGGAGGGCCATTGTTCAGCTCAGATTGTCATCCATCTCCACTGGAGGTATCTCATTGAAACTGGAACCTGAGGTCTGGGTCTAAGCCCCAACAAACTCAGATACCTGTGGCATCCGTGCTCTGATTGGTTGGCTGCCCTCCCCCATAGTTTCATATGGAGGCAGAGGTATATGTAAAGAGCTGCCGATCTCACTTTCAGAGCGCAGTCTGATCCTGATGTGGAGGTGAATTAAGTTGTGTGCTCCGAGGCTGTGCCGGAGACACCTGAAAACAAGGCTAGGAGACTAACCAAGCGGGAGATGTGAAAGTGCTCTCTTGCGAATTGCACCTGAGAGGTCTGGGCAGTCTCTATCCCCACAGGAGTAGAAGCAAAACCCAGGTAAGCCTTGGAAGTTGCGCCTGGCACCTAGGTAGCCTAGTATTCCCTCTGTATTCCCTGTTTTGGTGAGTAAAAGATCTGTTTGTGATTTTGTGCTGTGCTTGCTGGCTCCGGCTGGAATAAATACTCTTTATTGAACTGATTTGTTGAGAGAGGGGGAGAGATGAGGAGAGAGGGAGATAGAGAGGGAGATAAAAGGAGAGAGAGGGAGATATAAGGAGAGAGAGGGAGAGATATGGAGAGAGAGGGAGAGATATGGAGAGAGAGGGAGATATAATGAGATATAAGGAGAGAGAGGGAGATATAAGGAGAGAGAGGGAGATATTACGAGAGAGAGAGGGAGATATAAGGGGAGATATTGAGAAAGGGAGAGATATGGAGAGAGAGGGAGAGATATGGAGAGAGAGGGAGAGATATGGAGAGAGAGGGAGAGATATAGGGCCTCATGCAGTAAGCGTCGATTAAGTGAAATCGGCAAGTTTACCGATTAGTCATGTTAATGGCGATTTTTCCTCTCCGTATGCAGTAAGTGCCGAATACATTCAAAATGAACCCGAAAACAAATCCGCCCACTCTTACGATGATTATCCGATCACACACAGGTGTATCGGCGTGCGTGGCGGGGTGCTGATAGGTTGCCCAATCACAAATCTTGCTGAATCAGGAGAAAGAAGCATGTATTGGATTGCGCGCCATATTTAAAGGCAACGTGTACTGCTAATCATTCTCTGTGTTGTTGGGAGTGAGAGAGAGAGAGACGCACAGAGCTGGCTGATTGAACATTTGCATATTGACGGAGAGACTTGTTGTGTATTGGGTGAGCTTTGTCCATTGTTGTTTTGTTTACATCTTTGTCTTGTTTTATATGTGGAAGTGTTTCGTGTGATTGGCTGTACATTAGTTGTCTGTTTTTTGTGAGTGCTGGAAGTATGCCCGCAAAGCGTGGGAAGAGTGATGCTGGTGGGAGTGGGAGTGCTACTCGTGCGAGTACGCGTCGGAGTGAACGTACTGTTCAGGGGAGTGATGTTGCTGGTGCACCGAGTGGTGTTGCTGGGAGTGCTGGTGCTGGGAGTGGGAGTGCTGTTGCTGGGAGTGGGAGTGCTGTTGCTGTGAGTGGGAGTGCTGTTGCTGTGAGTGGGAGTGTTGTTGCTGGGAGTGGGAGTGCTGTTGCTGGGAGTGCTGTTGCTAGGAGTGGGAGTGCTGGTGCTAGGAGTGGGAGTGCTGGTGCTGTGAGTGCTGCTGGTGGCGCAGTTGCTGATGGGGTGGATGGTGGTGGCGTGCTTGCTGGTGGGCAGCTTTTGGAGGCTCTTCCATTGGAAGAAGGAGAGTCCAGTCAGCACCAGCCAAGCTCTGACCCTAAACCTGCTCGGAAGAAACGTGTGGAGAAGCCACGTAATCCTCGCTTCAATGACCAGGAAAATACAGCTCTTGTCACTGGCATTCTGGAGCACTATGACAGTATATATGGACATTTACTAGGTAAGTGTACCTTTACATTTATTATTCAAATACATGTGATCCTAGGTCATCTGAGTTTTGTTCATATGCAAATATGGGTTCAGAATATCTTTCTATGTTAATTAGTCTGGAAACACAGCTTTTTATCATGCCTTACAAGGACAACTAAACACAGGCGGTCAATTTGCCATAACTGCATACAATATGAATGCAACCTTGCTTACATGTATAGGTTTAGTAGTGAATGCTCATGTGCTTCACATATTACACATAAAACAGCATGTTTGCTATCTCTTGGAACAGCTAGCAGTGTAGGAAACTGGTGCTTCTATTATTAATCATTTACCTCATATATTTTATATGTTTTTCAAGGGCGGACAAGTTCAGCAAGCAGAAAAGAAATGTGGGACACAATAGTCATTGGTGTCAATGCGTGTGGGAATCATGTGAGGGACAAGCGGAATTGTCACAAGAGATTTGATGATATTAGGTCCAAATTGAAAAAGAAAATACAACACCAACGCGTGCATGCTACTGGCACTGGAGGTGGGCCGACACCACAACGTCTCATATTAAGTCCATTGGAGGAGCTGCTTCGGGCAAAATTACTTCCCGTCGTCGTGGAAGGCTTACCTGGTGACCGTGATATAGGAATTTACCCCTCACAATTTCCACCAGGTGAGAAATATTACTGTACTAGGCGTGTCGTTGCTTACAGTTATTTTGCATAGTTACACTGCTTTTTATACTGTCTTCACAATATAAGCATACCTGCATCTATATATGTATATGTCTGATTCTGTATATATATATATCTCAAAATAGACATATATGTTGTAGTCCTACTAAAAGCAGTAACTAATATAGCACGTGCCATTGCGTGCTCATTTACATGTGAATTCCCAAAATGCATTGCTGCAGTGGAAGCAATTGATGGTGGGCGAAGATGGGGAACAACAGGGTAGTACACATGTGTAACACATGTTAATGAGAAATTATTACTAGCTACAGGTACAGAACAGAAATATGTATAATATTATTGTGTATTTTATTTATTTTACTCCGACAAACATGACATTACTGCCTATTTTAAGCATGCATCAAATATATTGCATGCAACGGCCTACAAACATCACTTGCACTAACACATCTATAGTTGTTTATGAAAAGGTCCATTTTTGCTTTAAGTCATATACAGACAGCATAATGAGGCACACGTATCATATTTTATGTCATTGTTTTCATAACTTAAAAACTGCACACGACTATTTAGCTCATCTACCATTGTGTTAAAGCAGCTGCAATTAATATCTCATCACAGCATACACTTCAACAGAGGGGGTGGGGTTCAGCACACACACTAATTACAGCCTCATTTTAGGGTCAACTTAGTTCACACCATTTTCACCTGTTTCAAGTAATTGAAAGGTGTGGCTGATTAGGCTTTTTGGGGAAGGGAATACCGTTCTTACAACCTGACTAGCACAACTGAAGTTAATCACACTCATTTGAAAGCTTCACTTTAGCTACTAAATGCCCCAACAACTCATTACTTATCAAAGCGTACCTCACACATTAGTTCACTCATATCTATAGTTGAACTACTACTATCAACGACACATTATCACACACTGCATGTGTTGTCTTGTTGAGTCACAGCCACATTCAGGTGTGCCACATCTTATATTAATGTAGCACACATATCCTCTACCAAAAACAACACTTTTTGCAATATGACCACCTTCATGATAACCATTGTGAATGGTCATCTCATGATAGTTATGTACATTATGATACTGATATCACTACACAACATATGATTTTTATGTACAAATTTTATCTATTTATCCTCACGCATTACTGCAGGAACATAGTATGTTTTATGTTAGGGAACTCAAAAGTTCTAAGTACACAGGCATGTACATTGTTATTACAACTATTTATGTTCACTTTCACACACACATTTTGGGTTAAGGAAATGATGCTGTTAGGTACTCATAAATACAGAACATACAATAACTGTTTGTTCAATATTTACACATGTAAATGTAAAACTTATGTTATTGTTATATATAGTTGCCCCTGAAGGACATGTGTCACCTGAGACTGAACAAGTGTCTTCACCTGGGTCAGCCAGCTCAACACACCTAGAAGGTGAGTGTATCAGTTGGTGGCCATATAATATGTGCTCTTCTATATGTTATGTTGTCATGTTCATTATTTGTTTTGCACATCTTCTTTAAATAGGATTACTTAGTGTCAGTGAAAATGAAGTGTAAGGCAACTTGTATTGTGTTAGTGATGTTAACTATCATGTAGGAGTTGTGAGTTTACAGCAAGTTTTCATTCACTCATATTTCATACTGAGTCCAAACATTATTCTTAAGTCAAGGTAGTTTTTAATGTGAGGTTATAAAACGTATGGAAACATGTTAGTTGTTACTTATGACACAGTACAATTACATAGTAACACAGCAGAGATTAACATGCCATTTAATAATGTGTACATTTATTTGTAGAACATGATGAAGAGGATTTTGATGATGATGATGATGATGATGATGATGATGCCGCCGCCGCCGCCGCCATAGACACACAAATACAAGCAAGTGACCATGAAGAGGTTCCAATTGAAACTGTTTTACCGCCAAAACGTCCAGCAAATACCACATATGATGCAATTGTAGCTTCTGAGGGAAAAATTGTGGAAGCAGAAAATCGTCGCCATTCTGACCTGATGACAGTGCTGGAAAGGATGATTGCACTGCAGGAAGAAACAGTTTCACAATTGGCACATCTCCACAGAGTCTTCATTGAAGTGCCTAAACAGTTGCAAAAAATCAACACCTCATTCGAAGCATTAGTTGTTCAGCAAACACAAGCTAATTACTGGAGAATGACTAATGTACCACAATTCAACACCTCCCAGCCAGGATCTGTTCATGCAGGTCAGTTTTCACCACATTCATCTGATATTCATTCACCAGGCCCAAATGTTACCGGTCAAGTAGCAGACATTGCTGTGCAGGTTCCTGATGACATCCTACCGCTGCCATCTGTACAAATTCAGCAGCAGACACCTACAAAGGAGGCGACAAAAACAAAACAAGACACACATGAAACAGACCAACCATCACTTGTGCAGTGTCTACCAACTTGCTCACATGTGTCAGTGGGCACAAGCCCTGTCCGTGAACAGTCACTACCCAAAAGCCCTGTAGGTGAGTCACTGGCCAAAAGCCCTGTAGGTGAATCGCTGCCCAAAAGCCCTGTAGGTGAATCGCTGCCCAAAAGCCCTGTAGGTGAATCGCTGCCCAAAAGCCCTGTAGGTGTATCGCTGCCCAAAAGCCCTGTAGGTGAATCGCTGCCCAAAAGCCCTGTAGGTGAATCACTGCCCAAAAGCCCTGTAGGTGAGTCACTGGCCACAAGCCCTGTAGGTGAGTCACTGGCCACAAGCCCCGTAGGTGAACAGTCACTGGCCACAAGCCCTGCCCGTGAAGTGCCAGAGGCCACTCAAAGTGGCTCTGTTGTGCCTAAAGTTGGTGGCAAAAGAAAAAGGAAAATTCAAGAGACAACAAGCAGGCCTGTTACTCGCTCGCAAAAGGAACAAAAAAAATAAATGTTATAATTCAGAAAATATGTCTTTGGCCTTGTTTTGTTGACTTCAGATTATCTAATTACTATTGTATGTATGCTGAAGACTGTGTTGTTTCCAAACTTTCAAGTATGTTCTTGTACACGTGAAGTTTTGGAAATGTTAACACTCCTAATTAATGAATAGTGTTATAAATATTTATGTTTTAATCGTCTGTTCAGTAATGGTCCACCAGGAGCCAGTTGCTAAGTTTAGAGAAGCTGCCATTGACTTTGCAGCAAAACATTGCATTTGGGTGTGTTAATTGATGTGCATATTATTTTCATGCAATTATAAAAGCACCTATTTAACTGCAAACATCTTTCTTGTACGTGTACAGCAGGATTTTGTGTTAAATATTACTTACCTTTGGTGGCCATTGTAATGTTGTCCTTTAATCATTTATGTGTTCTTGTTTCAAGAACATCTCTGAATTGATACTAATATATATGTAGTATGTATTGATATATGCACACACACACACACAGACACACACTGTGTGTGTGTGTGTGTGTGTATATATAGTACTATCTAAACTGGTATAGATGTATTTACAAAAAACATACACTTCATGCTTCCTTGTGAAAACACACTATTTTAATAATACAGGCCTAATGTTTGACAACTATACTAAGTGTGAGCCTCTAACATTATTGGGTGCAAACAAATGTTTATTACTTAATTCACTCATGTTTATCACCATTTAAATAGGTTTCATACAAGGCCTACTTACTGCCATCAATATGTTGTGTGTACTCCTGCAATATAAAAAAAAAAAAAAAAGATACATTATATATATATATATATATATATATATATATATATATATATATATATACATATACATATATACACACACACACACACACACACACACACACACTATACATATAGTACAATATACACTTTATATATATATATATATATTTTTATGAGAGAGATATATTTATATATATATAGATACACACGTATTTAAACTCATGCAGACAGGTAGTTAACCAGAATTTCAAATACACACAGAAATGTATGTGGGAAAAAAACATTTCATTTTGCAGGTGTGTGTATTTACTGATATGGCTGTCTAAGCACTATTTTCACACAGTGCTCTTTGTTATTTTTCTAGAAAACTCAATGTTACTGAAATAAGTGTAGGAATGTTTTCACAAACGAGATAAAAAAATGATACATGTTTTTCCCACATTCGCCTATCACTAACCACAAAACTTAAACCAATTAAAAGGACACATCCAATTGGCGTTTGAAATAAGGAGTAAAAGTAGTTACTTTTGTTGACCTTGAAAACGAAACACAGGAATTTGTTAGCCATTGAGCAGAATCATTTTGATGAGCAAAGAAGACAGAACTGCACACATCTTTTGTGCTACTCTGACATGGCTGATGAATTCGTTAACAATATGAATCCCCTCTTAGGTTATAAGTACATGGTTTCAGAAGCAATTTTAAACAGTCGCGGACACAAAGCAAGCACACGCCAAATCTATGATTTGATTCGAGCTAAATATCCTTATTACCAAGACCGTAGGCATGCGCGGAATTTTAATTCCTCAATAAGATTCACTTTATCAACTAATGACTTTTTTGAACGTGTGCAGGATAAGCTAGAACACACCTATGGTTTCTGGAAGATTGCAAAGGAAAAGCATTTTACCCTGAAAGAGGGCACATATATTGTTGTGAAAGGCATATTTATTCCTAATGCCAATAGCAATGGATCCGCTACTACTGTTCCGTGTGAATCGATACCTGCTGCAATATCTGCACCCTCCATTCCTGAAACCCACATTGTACAACAACAAAACTACTATGATTATGTACCAAGCCTTTCAGCTGAAAATGCATTGGAATGGGAACCAGAAGAAATGAACCTACCTCCCGACCAATTGTTTGAAGAAAGCAGTGGCGATTCCTATGAGCGCTTCATGGAGGAGATGTGTGTCATACTGGATTCAGCGGGTGGGTCAAGCGTGGATGAAAATGCCTTGCATTTCTGGAGCGACCAGTTGCAGCCAGACGAACAGTTAATTCTAGAAGAATGGTAAATATAACAACCGTTATGCGTTGACTGTGCGTTTAAATGTTTTTTTTTTTTTTTTTTTTTTAACCACCATTTTCCCTTTCAATGCGTGGATACAGCGTAACATTGCAGACTGCATAACATGTAGCGATCACAAAGAAATTGTTGCCGAATACAATATAGTATAACCTGAAAGAGTAGTACACATTGCTGACGGAATAAATATACGTACTTTCCTATCCCTTTAACCATATTAGCAACATTTTAACATAACTCTAACACATACCTGTTTTGTTATCATGCAACATTTAAAAGCGGGTCCACCACGTATGACGTGGGACCCTTGTCATGGGCCAAGGCGTCCTTAAAAAGGATTACGGATGTAAGTCCCGCCCCCAAGCGACGTGCGCGCCTCAAAGCCTATTGGCTGTCATGTTTTGTTATAGTAACGGTAACTGCAGTGTGTCATGTGTGCGGCTCAGTGTTTGTAGGCGCCAACTGGGCGTTAGCTGAATGTTAATTGAGTGGGAGGAGTGTTAGCGTGCGTTTCACGCTGGTTTAACATGACGTCACACGTATTGCATTTGCGCATTGTGTTATCGGCCGTCCTTTCTGTCCAAACACGTCTGTTTAAAAAGAATACAGATGTACTCGTTTAGAACGAATGTCGTTTCGTATTCATTGTATTTGAAATAAAGATTTTATGTTTAATGGTATTTTCAAGATGTATTGAACGCACAACGTACGCTTTGTTTTGCGCATGCGCTAACAGTTAGTGCAGCCAAGCGTGAAGTGCGTGCGCACACTAAGATGTGCGCGCACATTTTTCAGTATACAGGCAACGTTCACATCATATACATAGTTATGCCTGCTACAAATTTAAAGAAACATTACATACTGATGTACACTTGTACTTCTAACATATAAGTGAGTGACGTGTGTATGTACACAATCATATAGAGCTGTGTAATGCGTTGTCACGGATACATATATAGTAAGGTGCCATATTTGACCATCATGTGTTTGCTGTATTTCAGAGATGTCGGGGAAGATACAATCGGATCAATGTATGATTTCAGAAGAGTCTACCTTTATATGAGATGATTGTGAGGAGGAGTCACCGACTACTATACTACATAGGGAACTAATTTTATATTGCTTGCAGCGCTTATTAACAAACAATTAAAAATGTGATACCCTTATGCCTATATTGCATAAGCACTTAATTAACATAATGATGTTGCAAAATAGTGCCTCATGAATTTTTATTGAGTGTTCTTTAATGACTACTATCATTTTATGGCATGGTGTGTTTTATATATAACAACCATTCCCACTCTGCTAACACATTTGTGTATTCTATTGTGTAATGGAACGTATGACTGTCGAAACTATGTAACAATAATAATAAGAATAATAATAATTATAATATGAGCATGTTCATGTATAGCGCTGCTAGTTGTACACAGCGCTTTACAGACACATTTTTCAGGCTGAGGTCCCTGGCCCGTGGAACTTACAATTAATTTTTTGCCGCCTGAGGCACAGGGAGATAAAGTGACTTGCCCAAGGTCACAAGGAGCCGACACCGGGAATTGAACCAGACTCCCCTGCTTCAAACTCTCAGTGCCAGTGTGTGTCTTTACTCACTGAGCCACTCCTTCTCCCAATGTAAAGGACACTTACAACCAACTAGCCATTTATTGTTAAAAATCTCTTGTTACATGGGTATGTTGATAAAATGGTTTGGGACTGTAGCAAATAATGTTATTGGCCATATGTTGTGGTCCCCTACAATGCATGAAGTTCTGAATATGACATCAACATCATGTAATGAAGTACGTTTCTGTGTATATTTCATTAACCTAACTAACTATAGTTTACAGTGTTTATTAAACGTTATAAAAATACATAGTATAGTCAATATGATGATATAAGCTACCATAATAAAGCTGGTGTTATCATTTGTCGGTGTTATACATGGATCCTACACAAATTGATACAGACACAAACAGTTGTCTTACAAAGTGTGTCTATGCTAATGTGCACGTGATTGACGTTACAATTGTGAAAATACTTGATAATTATCATCATGATAATGATGAAGTGACGTGATTTATATTCAAAAAATATTACCAACATTGTCATATTGGTAAATTATAAATGCTAAATGACAGTAACATTAGCGACAAATTTGTCTTCTCTGTTAACAGTTTAACACTTGGTACATGTAGGACACATCCACACACGTGTGACTTATACATACACATGTCACAAATTTAAATTAATGTTGACTATTAATTCCTAGCATTACAAAACACCAACATTGCTAAATATAAGATGTAGTACGCATTGTTGTGATTGCAGGCATTCATGCATGGAGTTTTATGATCAGTCAATTTCATCCGTGATGAATGATCTCCCGTAAGTAAAGAAATAACTACAGTTATCCCCTTGTCTCCAAACACCTCTATATTACATTAATGGAATTTATAAGGAAACATACATAAAATGTGATGAAATGGGAGTAATCATTTTCTAATACAATGCACATGAAAGCTCAAGAGTAGCTAAATGCATATACATGATACAGAAAGTACATATATGTAACATTTGTGTTTAAACCAATATGTTGGGTTTTTACTACAAATAATTATAGGAAGATTGATGTAGGCACATCTTATGAGAGATGTCAGCAAATATACATACCATGATCAGTCATACTGGAGATATACCTATAATGCAAAGGAACAATATATAAATTGCAAACATTGACATGCCATCTTCAGTACCGTAAACAACACAGCAAAGTGTGTATTTGGTGTTAAATGTGCAACACCATGTATATTTCATGACATTCAAAATGTAAATCAGGCTGGTGTACACATCATATGGATGTACATGTTACACTGCACCAATAACATTGTATGTAAGCATACTAGAAGCATGAATGAGTATGGGCATAATATGTGTATTGTGTTAGCATAAGGAACAACACAATGCTAAAATATTAGTGCTTTGTTACCCCAGTTGTATTCACATACACACAACTAAAGTAAAATTGAAGAGGGATTATATAACCTGTGCAACAATAACATACCGGTGCCACATCCCTTTGTGCACACAGCAGAGAGAAGAAAGGTGTGCAACCCATATTCATCTGTGTCCTACCAGAAGGGTATATAAAAAAACATTATTGTTAAGATAACATAATGTAAGTATAAAAGTATAACTTGGAACATATATGTTTTTACTTACAAGAAAAAAATGAATTGATGAGATTCTGGCGTGTCTGGCCACCACTGGCTGTTTGTTCATTTTCAGCAGCTACATGGGTGGGATGCTCGTCTACCACAGGCTCAGCTAGGTCTGACTGTACATTGTGCCTGAGTGCAACATTGTGCAAAATGCAACAGGCAAGGATAATATCAGACACTTTTTGAGGCTTGTATAGAAGAGCCCCACCAGTTCTGTCCAGACACCTAAATCTGGTCTTGAGTAGGCCAAATGTCCTCTCTATAACAGATCTTGTAGATATATGGGCTGCATTGTACCTCTCCTCTGCTTCAGTTTGAGGGTTTAGCACCGGAGTCAAGAGCCACGGCCTAATTCCGTATCCTGAGTCACCTATAATGAATGTAGCACACATAAGCTGACATTAGTGATCAAATTGTACAATGCCAACATTCCTAAATAAAAATGTGTTTTGTGTTATAACATGTAAATGTGTACTCACCCAGCAGCCAACCATGTTCAAAATGTCCCTCTTCGAACGCATGGAAGACTGAAGAGTTCCTCAGGATGGAGGAATCGTGACTGGAACCAGGGAATTTGGGTACCACATGCATTATCCTCATCGTGGCATCACATACCACCTGTACATTGAGTGAATGGTAGTGCTTACGATTGCGGTACACATGCTCACTCTGACTAGGTGCAATCAAAGCAACATGTGTGCAATCGATTGCACCCAGCACACATGGTATCCCTGCTATATTATAAAAGCCAGTCCTGACTTCCAGCCACTCTGTCGCCTCTGTAGGAAAATGAATATAATTCCTAGCGCGTCTATTGAGTGCATAGAGAAACTGGGTCAAGGCCCGCGAGAATGTAGATTGCGAGACCCCGCCCACTATGCCCACAGTTGTCTGGTATGACGCGGAAGCAAGATAATGTAATGAGCACAGCATTTTAACAAGCCCAGGGACTGCACGACCTCTGGCTGTGAAAAAATCTAAATCTCCCCTTATCTCCTGATAAAGAGCTAAGATTGCTGCTGAACTCAAACGATAGCGACTTACAATCTCCTCCTCACTCATCCCATCTAACAGGGTTCTCTCCCTGTACAGATGCGGACGAGGCACAACTTGTCTCCTCTGTCTTCTCCTCTGATCTCCTGTCCCTCTCCCTGTCTCTGTCGTATCCGCGTGACTGTCCCTGTCACTGTCACTGTCCCTCGGTGTGTCCCTCCCTTGCCCTATATGATTGTCTTCATCATCAAGCATGTCATAGAAAAGAATGTTCCTCCGTCTCCTAAACAATCTCAACATTTTGAAATGAGTAGCTGTGAATGATCAGGTAATGGGCGTCCTTTAAATAGGTATGTGATGATGTCAGGTGACATAGTAAAATGCAAGGTGTTACATTAACATAATAAAGTACTTCTGTGGCAAGCTGTGTGCAGTTCTTGTTATAAGTATTTGTTGTGTGTATTCTGCAGGGAATGATGATATTTGGCAATGATGTGACGTGAACCTTTGTAGAAACATTGCTTGCAAATAAATAGTTGCATGTGCAATGCATGTAACACTTGTGAACGCAACAGTCAGTCATGTAATTAGGCAAAAAGGCTGAGATTGACGTGGGAAAAGTTTTGTGTAACATGTGTAATTAGGCATGTTATTGTGACATGTTGACAACAATGAATAGTCGTGTGCATATGCATGCATTTCTGTAAGGAGGATAGTTGCTAGAGAATGAGTTTACAAGGTGTCCCAATGATGAATTACTGTACATGTGTGTATAAGTTAGGTTGAAGTGCTTGTAATGCAACGGTTACAATGTAAACATGCAATGTGATTGATCGTCCAATAAGTGACGTCATGAAAATAGGGAGGACCAAACGTAGATGTAAACATGAGAATTTAGATGTACATGTACGTTTAAAGATGCGTGAAACATTACAAGCATTGTGTAATGTAAAGGAACATGAATATACTGTGTATGTGTGACATGTGTGACATGTGTAACATCATGTAAATAATTGTCGCTCAGTTCAATAAAATGTGTGATATGATGTGAGGTTCTCCTTTAAGAGTTGAGTATAGTATTTTCCCTTGGCACATCATCACATGATGAGTAATGTGACCCGCAAATGCTGCAAACATGTAAAAGTATAATGTTATGCAAATAATACACGTCAGCTGTGACACAATGCAGGGAATGCCCCCACACTGTAATGCAAATGACGTTTGTATTGTGAGCAATGAAACGTAAACAGTACTATACTGTTATACGTCCCCGCTCCATTGACTCCATTGATGTACAGAAGTTTTTTTTTTCTAAGTGCCGTTGCGGCAGCCTTAGCGATCGTTCTCCCCTACAAACTGCCAACTTTAGTTGGCGGGAGAAATTGGCAATAACATCTCAATTTCGTAGTGCCGATCAGGCCCGATAAGCTGTTTTTTTTTGTTGAATCCAGCCGATTTAAAAAAGTGGCGATAAGTGGCGAAAACAGGCTTATCGGCAGCCGACTGGCCATAACAAAATAATCGGCTCCGAAACCTGGCGAAATCAAGCACTTATCGGCGCTTACTGAATCTCAAACCCAATTTTGCCTATAAAATGGCGATAATTCCCTTATCAACGCTTACTGCATGAGGCCCATAGTGAGGGAGAGATATAAGGAGAGAGAGGGAGAGATATGGAGAGAGAGGGAGATATGGATAGAGAGAGATATAAAGAGAGATAGAGATATACGGAGAGATAGAGAGGAGGAGAGAGATATAAGGAGAAAGAGATATAGGGAGAGATATGGAGAGAGATGGAGATATAAGGAGAGATATATATGGAGAGAGATGGAGATATAAGGAGAGAGAGAGATACAGTATAAGGAGAGAGAGGGAGATATATTTGCTACAACTGAGACCTGGCTCACTCAGTCTGACTCTGCTCTGGAAGCTGCCCTCTCTTATGGTGGATTTTCTTTCTCCTACACTCCGTGCTCTGATGGCAAGGGTGGAGGTGTGGGGCTTCTGCTCTCCTCTCTCTGCCATTACCGAACCCTTCCTATTCCTCCCTATCTTGCTTTCCCCTCCTTTGAGGCTCACACATTCCAGATCTTCTCTCCTCTCCCTGTCCACGTGGCAGTCATTTATCGCCCACCTACCTCTACTCATCCCCCTTCTGCCTTTGTCTCTCACTTTGAATCCTGGCTCTCTTTCTTTCTCTCCTCAGACTCCCCTGTTCTTCTCCTTGGGGACTTCAATTGCCACATTGATGACCCCTCTCTCCCTTGGGTTTCCCGCTTTCTCTCTCTAACCTCTTCTTTTGGCCTTCAACAGTGGACTGCAGCCAGCACCCACAAGGATGGCCACTATCTAGACCTGGTTTTCACTAAAAACTTCTCTCTCCCCGATTTCTCCATTTCCCCTTTTCCTCTCTCTGACCATCACCTCATCTCATTCTCTCTATCTCACTTCTCTCCTTCACCACCTCCATCCATCCCCCGGTTCTGCAGAAACATGCGCTCCTTTCACCTACCAGACTTTGATTCCACTTTACGCTCTTCCCTCTCCTCTCTCAGTTCTGCTACAGACCCTGACAAGCTGGTCAGGAACTACAACTCTGCCTTATCCTCCTCTCTTGATCTACATGCCCCGCTTTCTCTCTGCTGTCCTCGCCCTTCTAACCCCAGACCCTGGCTAAATTCCCACACGCACATGCTTCGTTCCTCTGAACGCCTCTGGAGGAAATCTCATACTCTCGCAGACTTTCTTCACTACAAATTTATGCTATCCTGTTTCAACTCTGCCCTCTCGCAAGCTAAACAAGCCTACTTTTCTTCTCTAATCAACAAGCACCAGTCTAACCCACGCCGACTCTTCTCTGTCTTTGATGCTCTACTCAAACCACCCTCAGCTGCCTCTTCTTCCTCCATCTCCGCCCAGGACTTTGCTGACTATTTTAAAGAAAAGGTGAAATCCATACGTCAGAACATCCCCTCTGTTTCTTCCTCCCATCCTACACCTCTTCCTAACTCTCCTCCTGCCTTCCTTGACTCCTTTTCCACTGTCTCAGAGGAGGATGTGCCACTGTTGATCTCCTCTTCCCCCTCTACCACTTGCTCTCTGGACCCAATTCCCTCCCATCTCCTAAAACCTCTTGGTCCTACTATAACCCCTACCCTCACCCACGTTTAACTCTTCCCTCTATTCTGGTACCTTCCCATCCTCCTTCAAACATGCAGCAGTTATACCATTACTCAAAAACAGCAAGCTTAACCCTACTTGTCTTTTTAACTATCGACCTTTCTCCCTCCTGCCTTTTGCCTCTAAACTACTTGAACGTCTTGTATTCTCTCGCTTGCTCCATTTTCTCAACACCTATTCTCTCCTAGACCCTCTACAATCTGGCTTCCGCACTGCTTACTCCACGGAAACGGCCCTCACTAAAATAATGGATGACCTCCATGCTGCCAAAGACAGAGGTCATTACACTCTGCTCATATTACTTGACCTCTCTGCCACATTTGACACCGTGGACCACCCTCTTCTCCTTCACATTCTCCATGCTCTTGGTATTCGTAACAAAGCTCTATCCTGGATCTCCTCTTACCTCTCCCATCGTACATTCAGTGTCTCTTCTGCTAACACCTCCTCCTCCTCTATTGATCTCTCTGTGGGGGTACCCCAGGGCTCTGTCTTGGGACCTCTTCTCTGTACACACTCTCTCTAGGGGACCTAATAACATCTCTTGGGTTTAAATATCACCTCTATGCTGACGACACACAAATTTACTTTTCAACACCCGACCTTACACCTGCTGTACAAACCAAAATTTCTGAATGTCTCTCTGCTATATCATCCTGGATGGCCCTCCGCCGCCTCAAACTCAACATGGCAAAAACAGAGCTCCTCATACTTCCTCCCAAACCTGGCCCTATTCCCTCCTTCCACATTACTGTTGGAAGTACGATCATTCACCCAGTTGCCCAAGCACGCTGCTTAGGGGTCATACTCAACGCATCTCTCACATTCTCCTCTCACATTCAGAACGTTTCTAAAACCTGTCGTTTTTTCCTCCGCAATATCACTAAGATATGCCCGTTTCTCTGTTGCTTGACTGCTAAAACTATGACTCAGGCCCTCATTATCTCCCGTCTTGATTACTGTAACCTCCTGCTGTCCGGCCTCCCTGCCTCTCACCTGTCTCCCCTACAATCTATCCTAAACGCTGCTGCCAGAATCACTCTACTCTTTCCTAAATCTGTCTCCGCGTCTCCCCTCCTGAAATCCCTCTCCTGTCTTCCGATCAAATCCCGCATCTCACACTCAATTCTCCTCCTCACTTTTAAAGCTTCACACTCTTCTGCTCCTCCTTACATCTCAGCCCTAATTTCTCGTTATGCACCATCCCGACTCTTGCGTTCCTCTCAAGCATGTCTTCTTTCTACCCCCTTTGTATCTAAAGCCCTCTCCTGCCTTAAACCTTTCTCACTTACTGCCCAGCACCTCTGGAATGCCCTTCCCATCAATACCCGACTAACACCCTCTCTATCCACCTTTAAGACGCACCTTAAGACACACTTGCTTAAAGAAGCATATGAATAGCACTGTGGATTATACTGGACACATGATACATAAAGCATGGCCTCCTGCAGACGCACTTATCTGAATTCCCTCCTACTGTCTCTGTACGTTCTCCCTACCTACCAATTAGACTGTAAGCTCCTCGGAGCAGGGACTCCTTTTCCTTAATGTTACTTTTATGTCTGATCCACTTATTCCCATGACCTGTTATTTATATTATCTATTTGATTACCACGTGTATTACTACTGTGAAGCGCTATGTACATTAATGGCGCTATATAAATAAAGACATACAATACAATACAATAGATATAAGGAGAGAGAGAGAGATATAAGGAGAAAGAGAGATATATAAGGAGATAGAGATAAGGAGAGAAAGGGATATAAGGAGAGAGAGGGAGATATAAGGAGAAGAGAGAGAGGGAGATATAACGAGAGAGAAAGATAAGGAGAGAGAGAGAGAGATAAGGAGAGACGATTGTGGCAGGAGAGGGTTAACCAGGCCAATAATAAAGGTATTATGCCCGGCTGGTTAACCATAAACCCTGTTGGGAGTGAAGGGGTTCAAATGTATTATCCCCATAATACCATGTTTCCCCCTACACTAGCGTTATTGCCCCTGTTTTGCAGCTCAGAAGCTAGCTGCAGTTAAAATGAATGAATGAAAATGTGCCCGTGGGGAATTGAGAATGTCAGCTCTTCAACCCAGTTGTGGTATATAACTGTTGGTATAATAAAGATGTATGTGGTTTTACTGTTCCAGGAGTGCCAGCCAGTTGGGATGTGCAGGGCGTGAGTTTCAGGGGTGACTTTACGGTAACATTTTGCCACTGTGTGTTTGGGTAGACAGGGGCCACTGTTGTTGGTTACCCCGAAACATGTACTCAGGAATCCCCCCAGATGCCTGAGTACATGAGAAACACAGATCACCGGACAAAATCCCCCCTAGAACACAGTTTGCAGCTCAAAGCCAAATCCCCCTGCTTCAGCACAAACCAGGACAGTAAAACTGGGCAGGGAACTGAGTTACGTTCCAGGTCCCGGGATATGCCAGAACCCTAGGACCCCGTGAGGGGTTCCGTAACTCTCTCACCATGGATAAGGTGGACAGAGTTGTAGGGGTTAAATTGAGTAAAAGCGTAGAGTCAGCTCTGCAGCTTTGACGGTTCAGGGGATTCCTCTCCCTCCATGTGTCATCATCACCGCGGTTCCCCCTGCCTCTGATCTTTCCCCCTTGCCTCCTCGTTCTTCTCTCCCTTCCTCCTCCCGCATCCGTCCCTCTGCGGCATGCCCTGACGCGCTCCCAGCTGCTGCGCGCGTTCCCCGCAGGGCGCACACATGTTGCCAAACACCCGATCCCCTCTGCGGCACTCCCTGCTCGCGCCCTCCCTGTGTCTCCCCTCCGGTCTCAGTACCTTCAGCAGTCACTCCTCCGGTTCTCTCTCCTCCCTTGGCGGGCCCCCGCTCCCTGCGGCGCCCCGCGCGCTTTCTGACACAGTCTGTGCGCACGCACCCCAACCTTACAGAGGGCGCGTGCACACGCTCCTCTTGTAAACTTCTCCAGACCTCTAGCTCCGCCCCCGATGCTGTACAAGCTATCTCCCTCTCTGATTTACCTGTCTCCTCCTCTCCTTCTCACCTATCCTGCTGCCTCTCACTTCACCCTCTGCTCCTCCTCTGTCTCCCATTGGTGTTCCCTCCTTTATAACCCCTGTCTGTCCATTGCTCTGCATATCTTCTTGTGACCCCTGTGTGTGCAGTCCTATGCTTGGCTCTCCTTTCTCTTTCAGCGTTTGTTCCTGCTTACCTTTGGATCTCCCTAGTTTGAACTCTGCTTTGTACTTGATTACCCTGCTCTCTCCTGCCCTTGAACCCTGCATCCGGATACGACTTCGCTGCCCTCGTTTACCCCTGGACTCTGGTTTACGGACATCACTATCCTGGTTCTCTATTGCCCCTGGACTCTGGCACATGGACATTACTATCCGAACTCTGAAACCCAAGGCGTTGCAAGTATACCTTAACCCTCTTTCTACAGGCCCGGCAACGCACAACCACACTCCGGGAACGCCCTCACTGCTGTGGGTGCGTGTGCCCTACCCACATCAGTACTGGGGACTGGCCTGGTCTGCGAGCATACAGGCGTTACAGCAGCCAACTGCTGGCTCCAGTCCTGTGAATGTGTATAAGACTGAGGTTTGTTTTATTAAAAAGGAGGACAAGGGGTTAATAAATACCTACACCTTACACAGGGTCCCTAGGATAAAAGAGACATGACCCAAGTAATGCCCAAGTACCCTGAGTCCAGTTTTGGGGTTCAGGGGGAAAATCATATAATGTGTTAAATGTACAGGCCTGGCAACGCACTACCACACTCCGGGCACGCCCTCACTGCTGTGGGTGCGTGTTATAACCCTACCCACCTCAGTACTGGGGACTGGCCAGGTCTGCGGGCATACAGGCGTTACATTATACAGAGCCCAATAAATGCAGACCCCCTGAGGTGGGTTAAGGTGTTTCCTTGGAACATTTACAATTTATGAGTAACCAGCTGACCACTGTTTCGCAACTATTTGCTAATCTGTCAATCCAGGAAACTCCAGTGGCTCCATCACCCCCTGTTTCTGTGACCTATGGTAATTCTGGACCACGTATACCACCTCCCAACCTATATGATGGGGACCCTCTCGCTTGCCGCGGATTCCTAAACCAATGCGAGGTTATTTTTTTAAATGTCTCACACTCAGTTTCCTACGCAACCCACGCCCGGCCATCCTCTCTGGAAGAACTGATTACTCTCAGCATACGAATGGATCAACGCACCCAGGAACGACGTCATGAGCGACACAGTTCCCGTTCTCTTTCTTCCCCGGTTGTCTCTCACAGGTCATCCCCTTCGCCCTTCCTGGCATTGGACGCCCCGGAACCAATGCAAATCGGTAGCCAACAACCTCGGGCTGCGGAGAGAATGCGACGTCGTCAGAAGGGACTCTGTTTCTACTGTGGTTCTCCAGAACATCGTCTCCAGAACTGTTCCCTGAAGCCGGGAAACAGGAACACCCAGTAAAGGTAGAGGGGCTTCTACTGGGTACTATCTCTTCTTGCCTCTCTCTCTCTCTAAGGATCTACCAAAGAAATTCATGCTTCCTGCAACGCTGGCGGACCCTGACCTATTAGAAGTAAAAGCTTTTATTGACTCTGGATCTGGCGGTAACTGCTTGGATCATACCTTCGCCTCTGAGAACCAAATTCCTCTGGTCAAGAGAAAAGCACCCATTGGCCTCGAAGCTATCGATGGATGTCCGCTTCAGCCAGCCTTCATCATCTGGGAGTCCATTCCTCTTACTTTGACCTTGGCCGACGGTCATAAGGAGGTAATAGTTTTTGATATTTTCCATTCTCCTACCGTTCAGGTTATTCTAGGATTGCCTAGGCTGCAACTCCACAATCCGTGCATTGATTGGACCGGCGCCTTACCTATCCAATGGCCTTCCTCAGCTGAGCCAGTCTCTACTACTCCTCCTGCTGCTGTGCTCGCCGGTTTGGATTCCGTTCCTTCCAACCTGTCGATTCTTCCGACCGTGTATCACGAGTTCCTGGATGTGTTCAACAAAGTACAAAGCTGAAGTACTGCCTCCCCATCGTCCCTACGATTGTCCTATTGATTTAATTCCAGGAACCATCCGCCCGAAGTTGAAATCATATCCCTTATCCGTTCCTGAAACTGAGGCTATGACGTCTTACATCCAAGAAAATTTGGAGAAAGGATTCATCCGCAATTCTACCTCCCCCGCTGGGACAGGTTTCGGCCTTCGTGAAGGATGGATCGCTAAGATCCTGTATCGACTTTCGCGGACTCAACAAAATCACGGTAAAAAAATCGATTTCCCCTTCACTTAATCTCTGAAGTGTTCGATCGTCTCCAAGGAGCCTCTATCTTCTCCAAGCTCGATTTAAGAGGGGCCTATAATCTCATTCATATAAGGGAAGGGGACGAATGGAAAACCGCATTTAATACACGATCTGTACATTATGAGTATCTAGTGATGCCCTTCGGTCTATGCAATGCTCCTGCCGTTTTCCAAGAGTTCATGAACGATATCTTCCGGGACGTATTGGGAACATTTGCTATCGTATACTTGGATGACATTCTCATTTTTTCTAAAGACTTAGATGAGCACATTCACCATACCAAATTGGTACTTTCTAGGCTCTGTGCTAATCGCCTATACGCCAAGATGGAGAAGTGTTTGTTCCACCAGACGTCTACTGCCTTCTTAGGCTATATTATCTCTAACCAAGGTTTTTCTATGGACCCAGAGAAATTGAAGTTTGTCCTCGACTGGCCGCTGCCAAATTCTCTCAAGGCCGTGCAGCGTATTCTTGGCTTTGCCAATTAATTCAGGAAATTCATCCGTAATTCTTCTTCCATTGCTCTACCCATCACCGCCTTGACTAAAAAAGGTGCTGACCCCATGTCTTGGCCTCCCGAAGCCATTGACGCCTTCGAGTTTCTCAAAAAAGCCTTAGTTTCTGCACCCATCCTACGACATCCTGATACCTCACTTCCCTTCACGTTAGAAGTTGACGCCTCGGATGTGGGAGCCGGTGCAATACTCTTAGAGATCCTCTCCCCAAGAAAAACTCCATCCCTGTGTTTTTTTTTCTCGGAAATTCTCGTCTGCCGAGAGAAATTATGATGTTGGGAATCGTGAGCTATTGGCCATTAAATTGGCTCTTCAGGAGTGGATGCATCTTCTCGAAGGTACAAAGGAGCCTATTGCCATCCTCACCGATCACAAAAATTTACTGTATATCGAGCGGGCTCGACGATTAGGATCTCATCAGGCCCATTGGTCTCTTTTTTTCCCGTTTCAACTATACCATTTCTTATATTCCTGGTACCAAAAATATCAAAGCAGACACTCTCTCTCGCCAGTTCGCCACGGAGAACGAATCCAATGAGTACGCTGAATCTATTCTCCCCACCAAGTGCATAATCTCTGCCAATAATTTTGATGTGTTGGATGAAATCAACAAGGCCCAGGTTCACATTCCCAGGAGATTCAGGGTACCAGAGGGACGCTTATACGCAGCTCGACGTTTTCGCCACAAAATTTTACTTTGGGGACATTCTTCTAGATCGGCCGGTCATCCAGGTTTCAAGAGGACAGCGGATCTTATTAAACGGACATTTTGGTGGCCGAAGATGAACAAGGACATTTTTGATTTCACCAGTGATTGTCCGGTATGTGCCCAGAGTAGATCCGCCCATCACAGACCTTCTGGTCTTCTCATGCCTCTTCCCATTCCGGAGCAACCTTGGAAACACATCTCTATGGACTTGTCGATCCCAACTCTAAAGGAATGAATACCATTCTTGTGGTTGTAGACAGATTTTCTAAGCATTCACACTTTATTCCCCTTAAGGGCCTTCCTAATTCTGCTACTTTGGCCAATATTTTTTCTAAGGAAATTTTCAGATTGCACGGTGTCCCTATTTCGATTGTTTCTGACAGAGGTTCTCAATTCATCTCTAAGTTCTGGCGTGCATTTTCCCAAAGACTTGGGATTTCCCTACTTTTTTCTTCTGGATATCACCCTCAGACCAATGGTCAGACAGAAAGAATGAATCAGACCTTAGAGCAGTATCTCAGATGTTTCGTCTCCGAATCTCAAGACAACTGGGTGGATCTGTTACCGTGGGCTGAATTTGCCATCAACTCTCTTAAAAATGAATCTACACAAGTCCCCTTTCTTCATTATTTCGGATTCCACCCTAGCAGTCTTCCCCTCTCCTCCCTCCCTTCTGGTGTTCCCGCAGCGGATTCTCATGTTTCTACTCTTCAGAAGTCTTGGAGGAAGATCCTTAAGACCCTACAAACTGCCGTCTCAAGACAAAAAACAAAGGCAGATCAACGTCGTCAACCGGGCCCTTCGTTCAAACCCGGAGACAGAATGTGGTTGTCATCAAAAAATATAAGGCTCAAGACCCTGTCTCCAAAGTTGTCCCCGAGATTCTTGGGTCCTTTTAAGATATTAGAGAGGATCAATCCGGTCGCATACCGTTTGGCACTTCCTCCCACCATGAGGATTCCATCTGTGTTCCATGTGTCCTTACTTAAAGCATTTATCCAGAGCTTTCACTTCCCGGACCGTTCCGAAAACCTAACCCGGTGACCATTCACGGACAGCAAAAATACGAAGTTCACTCCATAATTGACTCCCGTTGGTCCAGAAATAACCTACAGTTCATTGGAAGGGGTATGGCCCAGAGCAGCGTTCATGGATTCCGTCACGTCACATTCATGCCCCCAAACTCCTCTGGCAATTCCATCAGAAATTTCCCCAGAAGCCACGGCAGGATCGCCGGAAGATCGATCCTCAAGGGGGGGATACTGTGACGGTTCAGGGGATTCCTTCCTCTCCATGTGTCCCCGTCACAGCGGTTCCCCCTGCCTCTGATCTTTCCCCCTTGCCTCCTCATTCTTCTCTCCCTCCCTCCTCCCGCATCCATCCCTAACCGGCATGCCCTGACGCGCTCCCAGCTTCCGCGCGCGTTCCCCGCAGGGCGCGTGCATGTTCCCAAACACCGATCCCCTCTGCGGCACTCTCTGCTCAGGGCGTCCCTCTGTCTCCCCTCTGGTCTCAGTACCTTCTGCAGTCACTCCTCCGGTTCTCTCTACTCCCTTGGCAGGCCCCCCCGCGGCGCGGCGCCCTGCGCGCTTTCTGACACAGTCTGTGCGCGTGCACCCCAACCTTACAGTGAGCGCGTGCACACGCTCCTCTTGTAAACTTCTCCAGACCTCTGGCTCCGCCCCCGATGCTGTACAAGCCATCTCCCTCTCTGATTTACTTGTCTCCTCCCTCTCTCCTTCTCACCTATCCCTGCTGCCTCTCACTTCACCCTCTACTCCTCCTCTCTCTCCCATTGGTGTTCCCTCCTTTATAACCCCTGACTGTCCATTGCTCTGCATATCTTCTTGTGACCCCTGTGTGTGCAGTCCTATGCTTGGCTCTCCTGTCTCTTTCAGCGTTTGTTCCTGCTTACCTTTGGATCTCCCTAGTTTGAACTCTGCTTTGTACTGGATTACCCTGCTCTCTCCTGCCCTTGAACCCTGCATCCGGATACGACTTCGCTGCCCTCATTTAACCCTGGACTCTGGCTTACGGACATCACTATCCTGCTCTCTATTGCCCTTGGACTCTGGCACACGGACATCACTATCCGAACTCTGAAACCCAAGGCGTTGCAAGTATACCTTAACCCTTTTTCTACAGGCCCGGCAACGCACAACCACACTCCGGGCACGCCCTCACTGCGGTGGGTGGGTGTTATAACCCTACCCACATCAGTACTGGGGACTGGCCAGGTCTGCGGGCATACATGCGTTACAGCAGCCAACTGCTGGCTCCAGTCCTGTGAATGTGTATAAGACTGAGGTTTGTTTTATTAAAAAGGAGGACAAGGGGTTAATAAATACCCACACCTTACACAGGGTCCCTAGGGTAAAAGAGACATGACCCAAGTAATGCCCAGGTACCCTGAGTCCAGTTTAGGGGTTCAGGTGGAAAATCATATGTGTTAAATGTATGAATTATGATAACAATGTTTTTGAATAAGGGAAAAGAGAATGGGTTTTAACCATTCCCCAAGCTTGATATGTTTGAAGGAATGTCAGAGGAAGTCATTGAGCATGGCTATGAACCCTATTGACATAAGAAGTATAGGGGGCTGCTCATCTCAGCTTCAAAGGCCAGGATGTAGAGGTGTCAAACGTTTTGTTAGCAGACACATTTGGGATTCACCAGTATAGTGAGTCATAATTTAAGTTCAGGACTTCTAAGGCATCACGTGGAGTTGACTTCGGCATGTCTGGGGAGACATTGTAAGGTGTTACTTGGGGAGGAGGAGAGGTGAACATTTTGGCCTGACAGATGTCTAGTTATGCGAGTGTCAAGTGGGGGGAAGATGACATTTTGTTGCACATGCTCATGTTCTGAAGCAGAGAGACCAGGAGTTATCCACCTGGCTAAAGTATGTGAGTGGCCACAGAGGAAATTTCCACGCCACAGATTGGCTACACATGTTAACAGATGGAACAGGGGAAGTTTTTAAAAAATACCTGCAGCCCAGTCCTAGTCTGATTCACCAAAGATTCAACCAAGAAACGTCCAAGTACAGCGTCAGCGGTTCCGGAGTGTGAGGGGTTAACTACATCGTAACCAAGGATTGCACCCCTCTTCCAGAATTCCTTTGCGCCAAGGATTCCCGATGAATCCTGTAAGGCCTTGACAAAATAATTCCTTTTGGCGAAGATATAGGGCTGGCAAGTTGCACCCCTAGCCAAGGACTGTTGCACGGCTCAAATCGCGCACCCACTTTGTTTCGTTCAGTGGACACTTTATTTTGTGTCCCTATCCCAGTAAGTGTATATTAACTGTAATTTTGAAGTATTGTGTGTTTGTCTTAAAAGGAAATAAATTACAATTTATCCTCAGTCGAGGATCCTGGTATTAATTTGTTGGTAAGACCTGGACTACCATGAGAAGAATGAACTGCAATCTTCTGCTATGAGAATTCCCTCCTCAAATTAATCAATTAATTAACAATCCGCCTATGGAAATTAAATAACTTAAAAAAAAAAAAAAAAAATTAAAAATCCAAAACTGCAAATTGCATTTTGAGACTGACTCACGGACCAAAGGAACCGGCCAATTTGAGGTGGAGCCAAATCCGCCAAAAAAGCTTTGCCCATATCTAGGCGGTAGTCAACGGGAGGATTGGCCAGTTGAGCGTTTCTTTTTAATAGATTTAGATTTTAGAATATTCTTATTTCTGGTCTATAACACCTGAGGTGCTTTAACTTCTTACATTCTAATTAACTCTTAGATTAATCCCATTTTTCCTGTGTACATTTCTCTTCTATACCAACATCAAACAGGAGAGTAAAGCACTGTATATTCCAGGCTGCCCCTGCTGTGAGTGTATAGTGCTACTCACAATACAATTTACTTTGAATGTTCATTTCTCAGAGGGGGACCCTGAAAATAAACTGAAATGTCATAATCACTTGGCAAGTTTTCAGTACTTACAGGAGAAGCTGCATCTGAAGATATTTTCCTCCTGTTATCTCCAAATAAATGAAAAGGAGATGAACGGTTGGGGCCTCTCTGTATCCACAAGGAGCTGTTAGAGAAGAAATCATTATTATCCTAACACAACTTGAAACAAAAGAAACATAGTACAGATATAGTACAATAGAGGTTTAGTTGTTTATTAAATATTTATCAAGCTTAGAGAAATACACATTTTACTTTAATCTATTAAAGGTATTTCTGTGAGCAGCGTTTAAAGCCATTAATACAGATCCAGAGATCCAGCTGTATGACTGCGAACTGATTCACTGCATTCCTTTCATCTGATAAAAACATCTCACTATTTACTTCCCATGTTTTATACCAAACATACTACAAGCCTCGGAAACTCTACAGTTACATCTATAAACAAAAAATTTCCCTACCATCCCTGTTTTTAAAAGCAGAAAACTGGATTGTAAGCTCTTTGGACAACCTTCAAAGCGAACTGTGCATCAGTTATCCCAAAGAATTCAGTGGGTAAAAAAAAAAAAATACACACAAAACACAAGACGGATTCAATATAAAATAATTCAACTTTAATATCTGGTCACAAGACTACAAATGCCAATGTGTTACAAAAAATAATATCCGCAACACATTAACTAAAAAAAATATATATATCAAAAAGAATATACAGTGGTGTGAAAAAAAAAGTACACCCTCTTTGAATTCTATGGTTTTACATATCAGGACATAATAACAATCACCTGTTCCTTAGCAAGTCTAAAAATTAGGTAAATACAACCTCAGATGAACACCAACACATGACATATTACATAGTGTCATGATTTATTTAACAAAAATAACGCCAAAATGGAGAAGCTATGTATGAAAAACGAAGTACACCTTATTATTCAATAGCTTGTAGAACCACCTTTAGCAGCAATAACTTGAAGTAATCGTTTTCTGTATGACTTTATCAGTCTCTCACAACGTTGTTGAGGAATTTTGGCCCACTCTTCTTTACAACGTTGCTTCAGTTCATTGAGGTTTGTGGGCATTTGTTTATGCGTAGCTATCTTAAGGTCCAGCCACAGCATTTCAATCGGTTTGAGGTCTGGACTTTGAATGGGCCATTTCAACACCTTGATTCTTTTCTTTTTCAGCCATTCTGTTGTAGATTTGCTGGTATGCTTGGGATCGTTGTCCTGTTGCATGACCCAATTTCGGCCAAGCTTTAGCTGTCGGACAGATAGCCTCACATTTGGCTCTAGAATACTTTGGTATACAGAGGAGATAATGGTCGACTCAATGACTGCAAGGTTGCCAGGTCCTGTGGCTGCAAAAACAAGCCCAAATCATCACCCTTCTACTACCGTGCTTGACAGTTGGTAAGAGGTGTTTGTGCTGATGTGCTGTGTTTGGTTTTTGCCAAACGTGGCACTGTGAATTATGGCCAAACTTCTCCACTTTGGACTCGTCTGTCCAAAGGACATTGTTCCAGAAGTCTTGTGGTTTGTTAAGATGCAACTTTGCAAACCTAAGCCGTGCTGCCATATTCTTTTTAGAGAGAAGAGGCTTTCTCCTGGCAACCCTTCCAAACAAACCATACTTGTTCAGTCTTTTTCTAATTGTACTGTCATGAACTATAACATTTAACATGCTAACTGAGGCCTGTAGAGTCTGAGATGTAACGCTTGTTTTTTTGCAATTTCTCTGTGCATTGCACGGTCTGACCTTGGGGTGAATTTGCTGGGACGTCCACTCCTGGGAAGATTGGCAATTGTCTTGAATGTTTTACACTTTTGAATAATCTTTCTCACTGTAGAATGATGGACTTTAAATTGTTTGGAAATGGCCTTATAACCCTTCCCAGATTGATGGGCAGCAACAATTGCTTCTCTAAGATGATTGCTGATGTCTTTCCTCCTTGGCATTGTGTTAACACACACCTGAATGCTCCAGACCAGCAAACTGCTAAAACTTCGGCTTTTATAGAGGTGGTCACACTTGCTGATGATCAATTAATCAAGGGCATTTGATTAGCAGCACCTGTCTGCTACTTAGCATCTTAATTCCTATGGAAGCAGTAAGGGTGTACTTAGTTTTTCACACATGGCTTCTCTATTATGGCTTTATTTTTGTTAAATAAATAATGACACAGTGTAATATGTCATGTGTTGTTGTTCATCTGGGGTTGTATTTACCTAATTTTTAGACCTGCTAAGGAACAGGATGATTGTTATACGATTGTTATTATGTCCTGATATGTAAAACCATAGGATTCAAAGAGGGTGTACTTTCTTTTTCACACAACTGTATATACCTATTAAAATATAACCCTTTAATAAAATATAATGTGTCCTGTCTTGTGGGTGTTAAAAGATGCAAGTTCCTATTCTAGCATCAGGGATGGAGTGAGAGTATAATTCACCTACGCTCACTAGCCTCATTCTTGGCACACGTTAGAAAAATAACTTTCAAAACTTTTACACACTGCAAACATGCTCAGCTTTATCCCTTAGCTGGAGCATCCCCTGAACCCCTAGACCAAGTTCAGGGTACCTGGGCATGAATCTGGGTACCTCTGCTATATTGGGGAACCCCTGCTACACTAGGGACTCCGTGTACTGCTGCAGATATAGTTTAACCCCTGCATAACCATTTACCTTGTTTGGATGATGCTGCAGCAGGGATCCTGGTGGTGAGTCGTAAAAACATTTTCAGAGTCAGAGTTTGGCGGAGTAATGGGCTTGGCTGTATCCGAGAATCTCACTCAATTCCCGGATACAACTTTTGGAATATCCCATAACTCTGGTACCCAGATACATAGACACATTCGGTAAAGACTTTCTCCGACCAACCCACCCAGAAACTTACAGCCTAGAAATTGATCCAAAGGAAGGCAAACAAAAAACCCCAGAGTCATATCATCCAATGATATCTCATAAGGGGAAAAATCAATTCCTTCCTGACTCCAAGAATTGGCAATCGGATTAATCCCTGGATCAACATCCTTCCCATGTATACTTATTTGGAATATCCCTATATAACATTCTTTTCTAAAAAGATGTCCAACCTTTTTTGGAACAAATCTATTGTATCTGCCATCAAAGTCTCCATGGGTAATGAATTCCACATTGTAACTGCCCTTACTGTAAAGAACCCTTTCCTTTGTTGCTGGTGAAATCTCCTTTCCTCCAACCTAAAGGGGTGCCCCCGAGTCCTTTGTACTGCCCTTGGGATGAATAGTTCTTTTCAACGCTCCTTGTACTGTCCTGAATATATTTGTATATAGTTATCATCAGTGCTCGGCAAACCCGGTCGCCCACTCGCCAGGCGCGAACAGTAATTGGCCGGTGGCCAGCTACTTTTTTCCCCTGCTCTGCGCAATTTTTTTAAAATAAATAAATAAATAAATAACAAAAAAAAATATCCTCCTGGCTAATTGGGCGTGACGCGGAATGGAGCCCTTCTCTGCAGGGGTAAGTAATGGCTGCTCCTGCTCCTCACGCACACGGTCCCTGTCTCCTATCCGCGCTTCCCCCCTCATCCCCTCAGTCTCCGCTCCTGTCCCCGTGGCTGCTCGCGCGGGGCAGGAGATTGGAGAGAGAGTGTGGGGGGGGGGGGGGGTATGTATGAGAGAGAGAGTGTGTGTGTATGAGAGAGAGAACGTGTAGGACACCAGAGGTACCCCCCCACCCAGTCAGTCAGTCATCCCCCCACCCCACCCAGTCAGTCATCCCCCCACCCAGTTAGTCATCCCCCCACCCAGTCAGTCAGTCCTACCCCCCCACCCAGTCAGTCATACCCCCCCACCCAGTCAGTCATACCCCCCCACCCAGTCAGTCATACCCCCCCACCCAGTCAGTCATAAGTCAGTCATACCCCCCCACCTAGTCAGTCATACCCCCCCACCCAGTCATACCCCCCCACGCTGTCAGTCATAAAGTCAGTCATACCCCCCCCCCACCCAGTCAGTCAGTTATACCCCCCCACCCAGTCAGTCATAGTCAGTCATCCCACCCCCCCGCCCCCTGCCCAGTCACCACACCCAGTCAGACAATCAATAATCCCCACCCAGTCAGACACCCAGTCACCCCACCCGTCACTCCACCCAATCACCCAGTCAGTCACCCCACCCAGTCACCCCATCCCCACACAGTCACCCTCTCTCCGTCTCTCACCCTCTCTCCGTCTCTCACCCTCTCTCCGTCTCTCACCCTCTCTCCGTCTCTCTCACCCTCTCTCTCCGTCTCTCTCACCCTCTCTCCGTCTCTCTCACCCTCTCTCCGTCTCTCTCACCCTCTCTCTCACCCTCACGCTCCGTCTCTCTCACCCTCTCTCTCACCCTCTCTCTCCGTCTCTCTCACCGTCTCTCTCACCCTCTCTCTGTCTCACCCTGTCTCTGTCTCACCCTGTCTCAGCCTCACAATCTGGATATTTTAGTAACCCTGTATATCTTATATCTGGTACCCTATACTTCACCAAAATAACCTATACTGCTTTCTTCCAGATCTGACTCAAGCTTCACACAGAAGACATCGGAATCCCCCGTAACCCAGGAGACAGGTAGGGAACACCTCCCCTCCATTGTATAACATTGTGGGAATGAGGTACCTGGACATTGAGGGTCTGCGGATCAGGTAAGATCCCAGGCGGGATTGCTGCTTTAAATATTGTGAAGCGGGGGCATCCAGGCACTAGTTAAGGGGTGCAGGAAACTAGTCATTCACATCTGGTTTTTTTTCTAGATTCGACATTTATAAACACACACACACACACACACACACACACACACACACACACACACACACACACACGGACTAATTGTAGTATAATGTAATACAATAAATAAACTTATGTCAAAAACGAATGTTCTTACTAGGAATTTATTTAATTTATTTCATTTATGGGTTTTTTAAATACGGAGCTGGGGGCGGGACAATTCACTCATCTTTCCTCACCTGCGTTTTTTTTTGGGGGGTGGGACTAGAGGCAGGGTTGGGGCGGGACTAGGTGGCGAGTAGATTTTTTGGTTCGGCGAGTAGATTTTTGGGTGATTTGTCAAGCACTGGTTATCATATCCCCTCTTAGATGCCTCTTTTTGTGACGATGCGCGGAACACGCCCCCTGTGGCGTGTTCCTTCCTTACCTATTGAAATTCTGATCGCCGCCCTCTAGCTGCGAGTCAAGATTCTCTGATGTCTCTCTGTATGGCGTGCGCCGCCATCTTGCTGCGAGTCAAGATCCTGTGTGTTTAAGTATTCTGAAGCAAGCGTCGCCATCTTGCTTTCTGGCAAATCCTGCCCTCTTCCTCCTGACAGGAAGTAAGCCTCTCTCTGACTTTCACATTGCTATCAGCTGCTGCTGCCTTTAAGTACTGTCAGTTGCTATCTGCCCTGGGTCCTGCGTAGTACTACCCCAGTACTCTATGCTTCACGTGCCTGCCATCACATGCTGTTCCTGCCTGGACTTCCTCTGGGACATTCTCATCTCCTTTGGATTCCGAAACACTGGGCCAGTCACTCATACTACTTCTGAGGTTAGTTTACAGTGCGGGTAGTGTAGGACCTGCTGATAAGGGTTTACCTTGACGTGGCAACAGGCTTATAATTCTTTGGCCAAAGGATTAAATTAAGAACCCTTACGTTGTATTTAGTGTTGCTGCACCCTTCTGTTTCTGGCATTATGTCTTGTAGGAGGCTGGACGTCCTCCAGGAAGTCATTCTCTTGTGACCTTGTGCTCTGGACTCTATCCTCCACTGCTCCTCACTTGTGGTAAACACACACCCGCGTTGGTGCCTGAGAACGTGCGCATTCCCGCTGTGCTGTCAGAGCATGCACGCACATGCAGCTGGGCTAGTCGTGTCTCTGAGCTTGGCTCCGCACCTCCGGACGCGTCGCGCATTCTCCGGCACGATCACTTGACGATGTGCGCCGATCCCCAGCTGCGTGGCATCTTACTCCTTTTTCGTGTCTCCTGGCGCTTCCCCACCCCGCTATCGGGTCCCTTCCCTTCTCTCGGCTTGTGTGTGGGAGCACAACCGTAACACTTCTCCAATGTAAATATATCAATTTAGCTAGCCTCTCATAAGTTAGATTGTCCATCCACTTTATTAATTTGGTGGCTCTTCTCTGCACTCTCTAGTTCCAGAATGTCTTTTCTAAGGAGTGGTGCCCAAAATTGTACTCCATATTCAAGGTGTGGTCTTACTAATGTTTTGTAAAGGGGCATAATTATGTTAACTTCCCTTCCAAAGATGAGATCATGTTTGCCATTGCAGATACTGCATGACTTTGGGCACTATTGCTAAGCCTGCTGTCTACAAGCATTCCTACATACTTCTCCATTAAGGATTTCTCCAATGTATCCCTATTTAATTTGTAAGTCGCCTGTTTATTCTTGCTTCCCAAATGCATAACTGGCCAGTCCCCGCACTCAGAAGCAGGTCCTCGCTTTCCTAGGTACCGCCGGCTTCTATAGAAAGTTTGTGCCCCAGAATTGCACCCTGGCAAAGCCCCTGACTGACTTGACCAAAAAGTGGCTTCCAGTGCTGGTAGTCTGGTTTCTCGAGTGTGAGACGGCCTTCCAGGCTATGAAAGATGCTCTGGCCAGCGCTCCGATCCTGGTTCCTGATTACAGAAAGCGGTTCCTAGTACAGACCGATGCCTTGAACTTTGGTGTCGATGCTGTGCTAAGCCAGGTGGGCGAGGATGGCAGTGAGCATTCGATCACCCCCACCACACGCAGCACATATCACCTGAGATCAGACTCCAAAAGATTGTTCATGGTCCCAAGGCTCAACAAAGTATCCGGACGTTCCTCCTTCTCCTTCCGTGCACCCCAAAACTGGAACAACCTACCAGAGACTCTCATATCCACCACCAGCTTAAGTTCTTTCAAATCTAAGGCTATCTCACACTTTAACAAAACACAGAACCCCAGCAAGCTCTTTTTGGAAACCCATGAGCCCCCACAAAATATATATATGTATATGTGTCAAAATGGAGTGCTATTGAGCGTGGCATATGTATAGAACAGACGACAGAGAAGCCCAATGCTACATCCAACATGACAGAAATACACAGTAAAATACTTATATATTCTCTTGAAATAGGGTCATTTAGTTTAACCCTTTGGCCAAAGCGTTGTAAGCTTGCGGGCCACGTCAAGGCAGACATCTGTTCGCAAGTCCTAACACTACCAGATAAAATACTAATATACCTCTATTAGGATTAAAATTCTCATTTACCTCTATTAGGAGGGAGAAAGACCACAGTGGGTCTATATCCAGCAGAATGAGGAACTTGCAAACTAGGGAAGTGGGGAGGGGCGGGCTTAAAACCTGGGAAGGAGGAGCCACTAACCTCCACCAGCTGGAACAGCTGAGAATGGGTTAACAAAACACAGAACCCCAGCAAGCTCTTTTTGGAAACCCCTGAGCCCCCACAAAATATATATGTATATTTTGACACATATACATATATATATTTTGTGGGGGCTCAGGGGTTTCCAAAAAGAGCTTGCTGGGGTTCTGTGTTTTGTTAACCCATTCTCAGCTGTTCCAGCTGGTGGAGGTTAGTGGCTCCTCCTTCCCAGGTTTTAAGCCCGCCCCTCCCCACTTCCCTAGTTTGCAAGTTCCTCATTCTGCTGGATATAGACCCACTGTGGTCTTTCTCCCTCCTAATAGAGGTAAATGAGAATTTTAATCCTAATAGAGGTATATTAGTATTTTATCTGGTAGTGTTAGGACTTGCGAACAGGTGTCTGCCTTGACGTGGCTCGCAAGCTTACAACGCTTTGGCCAACGGGTTAAACTAAATGACCCTATTTCAAGAGAATATATAAGTATTTTACTGTGTATTTCTGTCATGTTGGATGTAGCATTGGGCTTCTCTGTCGTCCTATCTCACACTTTAACCGGGTCTGTAACTGTTTCATACAGTACGCTCATAATATATATTTTCTTTAACTGTGCACGCAATGTCTCTGTATATAATGTATACCTTGTTCATTTATGTAACTGTATTTGTAACCATGTATTATTTGTCTTACTCTGTGCCCAGGACATACTTGAAAACGAGAGGTAACTCTCAATGTATTACTTCCTGGTAAAACATTTTATAAATAAATAAATAAATACCTGAGCCGCAAGCTGTTACCTAGGGAGGCGATCGAGATGGAGTGCCTTGCCATAGTTTGGGCTCTGAGAAAGAAGCAGCACTACGTGTATGAGAGGCACTTCATCGTAATTATGGATCACAACCCCTTGAGCTGGTTGCGCCGGGTGTCGGGGGAGAATGGGAAGTTGCTACGCTGGAGCGTTGCCCTTCAGGAATTTGACATTACCATCCAGCACAAGAAGGGCAGTGATCATGGCAACACCGATGGACATTGCCGGCAGGACGATCCCACCTCCGACAAGAGGGCTTCCAGGGTCTTCACGCTTGGGGAGCCACCTGATGGGGGACTGGCACAGAGCCTTCTTCTTGAAGGGGAAGATGTGGCGGTAGAAGTAGCCAACCTCCCATAATAAAGGTGAAGCCCGGCTGGGTACCCCAATACCATGTGTAATGGCCACCTCTGCGAGGCTTATTTTGGCCAATGTATGATGTGCTTTATATAACCCCTTCCAGAAAAGAGCCAAATCAATGTCTAATATCTGGAAGGGGAAAACTGTATAAACAGGGAATGTTATGCATGTATAATGTTCATAAACACACTTTATTCCCTGTAAAGGAAAATGTATTCCCCATGTTTAAGTGTAGCCTGTTCCCCATGCAGTTAGGAAAGGCAGCCAGCGTGTAAAAGGTGATGTGTAATGATTCCTTTGCTAGCAGACACAGTAATCCAATTATCTGTGCTGCTTACATAGGAATACCAGTTCAGGGCAAATTGTGGGCAGGAAAGGTCTGGCTATCCAGTCCGGGGACGGGCTCGTAGCGTGGAGACCCTTTGTTTCCCGCAGACATGCAGGCACCGTCCCAGCAGGTGATTTGGGGCTGGCCAGGGGAAACCGCTGCCGGGGCCGAGTCACGCAGCGCAATTCCCATTGGAAGCATGCAAATCTGCCGCCGCCCAGCCATTCTGTCATCCGGAGGCGGTCCTGGGCACCGAAACCGGCACCCTCCTCCCATTGGTGCAACCGGGCGAGCCCCCGCCTGTGATTGGCTGCCCGGTCATGATCTGCGCTGCGATTGCTCCATGCTGAGCATAGCCAGCGAGGGCTATGTAAGGAGCGCGGCCAGGACAGAGAACCCGCTCGCTCATGCTTGAGAGCGGTGACATCACCAGCTCTCCAAGCATGCGAGTGATAGGCTGGCAGACCTAGTTGACGCTAGAGACTTCCCCCCCAGACCCCCGGTTAGCGAGTTTATATTGTGTATTGTGTATTTGCTGTGTATCTGTCTAGTGATAGTGATCCCTGGTGGTAAAAGTACTGGTCTCCCATGACACCGCCACTGCCTGTTCACCTAACGTAACATCTTTATATATACTAGTAAAAAAATATATATGGTTCCCAGCACACAATCAAGAAAAGAAAGACTGATGATCAGCAAACAATGTATATTTAATGGGTAGGAAGAAAATTACATAAACAAATAAAGGGGAATGGAGAATGCAAATGTAAACAATACTATAGGTGCAAATGATACCCGAGGAGAAAAGGTACCCTGGAGGCGAAGGACTGTGGGCTGCAGTGTTCCTGTTATTTCCACAAACCATGAGCGTTCTCCATTTGAGCCTGTACTTAGCTTGTTCTCAATGTACTTAGCCCTCATTTGCTTTGTGGACTGTCACTGAGTGATTTAAACTTTTAGGTTCTCATGGACTTTGTTGAGTAACTTTGCTCTACCCTGTTGCACTGTGCCATTTGGACCATCACACTTTATTTCAGTGATTAGGCAGACTTGGGCTCACTTCCTTTTTCGACTGACTCATGCCTAGGACTGTGCAACCAGGACATTGACAGTTATTACTCCCCCATTCGTTCTTGGGCAGAGTCCTCTAATTAGTTACTGTAGCTTGGTGCTTTGTTTCCTTGCTTAGCATTGTCTGGAGGTTAGGATCAAGGGAGAGGGAAGTACCTGTGGTCATCCAGATCATAGGGAACGGGCCAGAAGAAGGGGTTCATCCCGCGAAACTGTGCCCCCCTCTATTTGCCTTTCATTTGTTTCCTCCACATTCTTTGTGTTGTTTTCACTTCCTCCCTCTCCCCTCCCCTCTCCCCCCTCCCCCCGCTTGTTTTCCCTTCCCTCGTTTCCCACATTCCTTAGCCTCCAGGGTACCTTTTCCCCTCAGGTGTCATTTGCACCTCTAGTATTGTTTACACTTGCATTCTCCATTCCCCTTTATTTGTTTGTTTATGTAATTTTCTTCCTACACATGAAATATATATTTGTTGCTGATCATCAGTCTTCCTTTTCTCGATTGTGTGCTGGGAACCATATAGATTTTTTACTGGTATTATTTGGGAGGGTTGGGCGGGGGGAGGGGCCCTTGTTCCCGTTGCACTTTCATATTATTTCTCCTGGTGTATCCGTTGATTGCGGTCTACTCTGTTTACCTTTTACTTTACATACACTGTATAACCCTGTTCACCTAATGTAACCATGTATCTGTCATCATAACTCTGTGCCCAAGACATACTTGAAAACGAGAGGTACAGTAGAGTCTGTTAACCGACACCCCGTTTTATCCGACATGCCTAACCTCCCCCCCTGCCCCCCATCAGGCTTGGCGGCTGTGGAGCGGCAAAGGAGTGAGGGAGCGGAGTGGCCGCAGAAGGCCGGTGTTACATCCCGTACCTCCCCTGCCGCCTCGTGTGCTCCTGCTCCAATTGGATGTCTTTGCCTGACGCTGTCTCAATGTCTTCACAACGCAGACATGGTCCTCTCCTGCCGCTCCGCTCCCTGTCTCCTGTGCCGCTCCGCGTCTCCTGTGCTGCTCCGCTCCCTGTCTCCTGTGCTGCTCCGCTCCCTGTCTCCTGTGCTGCTCCGCTCACTGTCTCCTGTGCTGCTCCGCTCCCTGTCTCCTGTGCTGCTCCGCTCCCTGTCTCCTGTGCTGCTCCGCTCCCTGTCTCCTGTGCTGCTCTGCTCCCTGTCTCCTGTGCTGCTCTGCTCCGTGTCTCCTGTGCTGCTCCGCTTCCTGTCTCCTGTGCTGCTCCGCTCCCTGTCTCCTGTGCTGCTCCGCTCCCTGTCTCCTGTGCTGTGCTGCTCCGCTCCTTGTCTCCTGTGCCGCCGCAGCCAAGCCTGATAAGTGAGAGGTGAGGGGGGGCGGGGGGTGCAGTAACCGAGACTCTACTGGAACTCAATGTATTATTTCCTAGTAAAACATTTTATAAATAAAAATGTACAAGTTTAAATTGATAAACATACCATGAATCACTCCTTAGGATCTTCTCAATCAGCGCTGCTCCCTTCCTCTGTTAACACACGAACACTGGAAAATGAAGTGATTTTTCTTAATTTATTGAATTATTAGGAACATTTCATATGGAGCAGAATAATTGGCATAGGGAAAATAACAGAAAAACAAAGTCCATCATAAGTACAATTTTTCAAATATTTTATCTACATTCTTAATACATTTTTTTTCTCCATCACTGTGCCTCTCTCCCCCCTCACTGTGCCTCTCTCACCCCCCCCACCCCCCCACACTGTGCCTCTCTCTCCCCTTCACTGTGCCTCTCCCCCCCTTCACTGTGCCTCTCTCCCCCCGTGCCTCTCCCCCCCTTCACTGTGCCTCTCTCCCCCCTCACTGTGCCTCTCTCCCCCTCACTGTGCCTCTCTCTCAACCTCACTGTGCCTCTCTCCCCTCCTCACTGTGCCTCTCTCTCCCCCCCCTCACTGTGCCTCTCTCTCCCCCCCCTCACTGTGCCTCTCTCCACCCCTTCACTGTGCCTCTCCCCCCTTCACTGTGCCTCACTCTCTCTCCCCCCCTCACTGTGCCCCTTATTGCATAGGAGGGGGAGGTACAAGGATAAGAGGGGAATGGGATAAGGGTAATCACCTTCTCTGCTCCCGGGATCACAAGCCTAGGTTTGGGTCACGCATGCACAGAAGCCTGCATGGTGCTACAAATGCCATGTCTAATCAGGGCACTCCCCCTGGACACGTCACAAGCTGCTGTCACAGCCAATAGAAATGTTGCTAGTCCTGCACATGCTCACAGCAGGCATACTGTAGCCAAAGCCGCCATCGTGGATAAGGGTTATGCCCATACTAAGTAATAGAGCTTGCTGAGAGCCCAAATAGAATGTGTAATAGGTTCCCTATATGAGCTAATAAGGAATATGATCAATAAGACTAATCAATGTCATATTTCCTCATGGATATTGAACATTATCAGTTCACCAAGTAATATGAAATGTTATTATTTACACTATATTGTGTCTGCACATATGCATGAGGAAATATGACATTGATAAGTCTTATTGGTCATTTTATTATTAGCTCATATAGGGCCTATTACACCTTCTATTTGGGTTCCCAGCAAGCTGAATTACTTAGTATGGGCATAACCCTTATCCAAGATGGCGGCTTTGGCTTCCGTGTGCCTGTGAGCATGTGCAGGACTAGCAAACTTCCTATTGTCTTTGACATCATGCTGTGACATTTCCAGGGGAGTGCCCTGACTGAACATGGCACTGTAGCACCATGCATGCGTGATCCAACCTAGGCTTGTGATTCGGGAGCAGAGAAGGTGATTACTCTTATCCCATTCCCCTCTTATCCTTGTACCTCCCACTCCTATAACTATGCAATAACGGGCACAGTGAAGGGGGGAGAGAGAGGCACAGTGAGGGGGAGGGGGGGTGAGAGAGGCACAGTGAGGGGGGGGAGAGAGTCACAGTGAGGGGGGAGAGAGTCACAGTGAGGGGGGGAGAGAGTCACAGTGAAGGGGGGAGAGAGTCACAGTGAGGGGGGGAGAGAGTCACAGTGAGGGGGGAGAGAGGCACAGTGAGGGGGGAGAGAGGCACAGTGAGGAGGGGGGGGAAGAGAGAGAGGCACAGTGAGGGGGGGAAAGAGAGGCACAGTGAGGGGGGGAAGAGAGAGGCACAGTGAGGGGGGGAAGAGAGAGAGGCACAGTGAGGGGGGGGGAAGAGAGAGGCACAGTGAGGGGGGGAGAGAGGCACAGTGAGGGGGGGGAACAGAGAGGCACAGTGAGGTGGGGAAGAGGGAGGCACAGTGAGAGGGGGAAGAGAGAGGCACAGTGAGGGGGGGAAGAGAGAAAGGCACAGTGAGGGGGAGAGAGAGGGGCACAGTAAGGGGGAGAGAGAGGGGCACAGTGATGGGGGAAGAGAGAGGGGCACAGTGAGGGGGGGGGAAGAGAGAGGGGCACAGTGAGGGGGGAAGAGAGAGAGGCACAGTGAGGGGGGGGAGAGAGAGAGGCACAGTGAGGGGGGAGAGAGAGGGGCACAGTAAGGGGGAGAGAGAGGGGCACAGTAAGGGGAGAGAGAGGGGCACAGTGATGGGGGAAGAGAGGGGCACAGTGAGGGGGGGAAGAGAGAGGGGCACAGTGAGGGGGGGAGAGAGGGGCACAGTGAGGGGGGAAGAGAGAGAGGCACAGTGAGGGGGGGGAGAGAGAGAGGCACAGTGAGGGGGGGGAGAGAGAGGCACAGTGAGGGGGGAGAGAGAGAGAGGCACAGTGAGGGGGGGGAAGAGAGGGAGAGAGGCAGAGAGGTGGAGAGAGAGGGTCAGTGAGGGGGGCAAGAGTGAGGAGAGAGGCTCAGTGATGGAAGAGAGAGAGGCTCAGAGGGGGGGGAAGAGAGCACAGAGGGGGAAGAGAGAGGCACAGTGAGGGGGGAAGAGAAAGGCACAGTGAGGAGGGGGGAGAGAGAGGCACAGTGAGGGGGGGGAGAGAGAGGCCCAGTGAGGGGGAAGAGAGAGAGAGGCACAGTGAGGGGGGGAGAGAGAGGCACAGTGAGGGGGGGGGAAGAGAGAGAGGCACAGTGAGGGGGGGGGGGGAAGAGAGAGAGGCACAGTGAGGGGGGGAAGAGAGAGGCACAGTGAGGGGGGAAAGAGAGAGGCACAGTGAGGGGGGAAGAGAGAGGCACAGTGAGGGGGAGAGAGAGCCACAGAGTGGGGGAAGAGAGAGAGGCACAGTGAGGGGGGGAGAGAGAAGGCACAGTGAGAGGGGGAAGAGAAGAGGCACAGTGAGGGGGGGGGGAGAAAGAAAGGCACAGTTAGGGGGGAAGAGAGAGAGGGGGGGAAGAGAGAGGCACCGTGAGGGGGGGGGAAGAGCGAGAGGCAGAGTGAGGGGGGGAGAGAGAGGGGGGGGGAAGAGAGAGAGGCACAGTGAGGGATGAG